>NW_027114321.1:848448-870750 GCF_000696795.3 Halyomorpha halys | reverse complement strand
TAAATTCATTATTTATATTTTATAGTATTATTATTACTTTTATTTTAAACATCGTGTACTTATTTTTAAAAAATATATAACTAAATTTACAGCTGAATTTATTTATATTTAAGATTTTTTAATTTATTTCATAAGTAACATCCGAATTAACTGACTACTGACCATTTGACAGTTACATTATCCAGAATGTTCACTTTTTAAATTAGTAAAGTAGAGATTGGAAGAAGAGATTTGATATATAAAAATAAGTTATTTATTATGGAATTATTGACAGAGGGCCGGGAACTGAGCAAGAGGGTGGAAATTATATTACACCTCAGTTCGGACAACTTGATCGTTAATTGAACACTTTGCTGGATAACAGATTTCCTTCCATTTTAAGGTATTCCATTAACAATGAAAATTACATAGAACAAAGGGTCATATCGCTAACAAAACATCATATACACTGAGGATGCCCGCCCTGCTGTCAACTGTCATATAAATAAATAGAACACAACCTTGAACAACTAGGAATATCGGCGGTGTGATCTACTACATCACTTTAAATGACATGTGTAGCCATGAACTTTTATACATTATATTGAAATAAACCTTGCAAGGGATCTTCCAGTGCGCAAGGTGACCCAGATGCATCTTCCTGTAACTTCCTGTAATAGGTGCCATGATGTGAGATCACCAGGACTTAATGGATACAAATATTCATCCCATGACATCCTCTTCTTCCACTACCAAGAACGGCATTATTAAAAAACTATTCAGCAAGATTATTCCGAAAATATAGTTATTTATTCATAGAGGTGTGTAGCCCACCGACAGGTAATGGTCTTCCCATTAACTAGACTCTGGTTTATATGATAAATAGCAAAAGATCACGCAATAAATAATGATTTATGTTCAAAGGTATCCTGTTTATGCTAATTATTAACTATAATGTATTCGTTAGTAAGTCGTTGGTCCTATCTTCTGTACAGAACAGGATAGTGCACTTGGTATAAAAAGAACAGCAACAGACACACTGAGCCCTTCTTAGCCGGTCTCATGTTTGCGTCTAACAAAAAATGGACAATCTACTTTCTATTCTATCAGAATTAAATCAGTTTTCTGAAAAGTCTATCCTCTGACACATGAAATTACCTAATATGAAATACCCTTTGTTGATTCTTCGAAAATTCTTTCGGCTTGCAATAAGCTGTCTGTTCAATCTAGCAGAACAACAGCCTATCTAATTAAATTAAATTGTTTTAAGGTCAAAATTATTTGTAATTGGTCATTATAATTCAGAAATATTGTAGGCAACAAAACCGTAAATTTTACAAGATAATTAAGCATAAAAACTAACATTATTTAGCTAAATACAGTTATTAATTATTAAAATATATATGCATCAATCAATCTTAATGATAAATAAATTGCCTAACTAAAACATTAGGCACAAAAACAAATTATAATTACAATATCACTTAATATGTCGAAGTCGGTTTTGTTAACACTGTTGCCACTTACAATGTTGTTTGTTTAATCTCCAATATATGAACAATTTTCATTACTGCTTTAGAATAGTTAAACTATCTGGAAATAACTGTTTGACATCTGAGATCACTGAATCAATGAATACTAAAAATTGTGATGACTATTTAAGTGGTCTGAAGAATATTATGTAAATGCTTACTATGAAAAATTATACAATTGAGCTAGGGAAACATGCAAAATACCTGAGTATTATAAACATGAAATATGTATTTTCTTAAATTTTCAGAAGTTCCAGTAAAATTGTAGCTTTCTTAAAATATTTTAAACCATTTTAATTGCAAGTGAAAAAAAAAAAATCTATGCTTACTCGTTCTAAATTAAGTTACATTTTTTTTAACTACAAGTTGGCCAGGCGTAATTCTCAGTTATGAAACTCAAGCAAGTATTCATGTCAGATGTTTACCCAAACCCTATGGAATTCGCGATAAATGTCAAGTTCTCCAGTATCTTGAAATTAGTCCGGCAACCACTAGTTCACTTGTTCTTATATCTACTAAAAAAGGAAATTATTCCTTCGAAGTATTAGATCCACCAAAAAAAAAAACCTCCCATTTTTTTCGACGAATTTTCAGCTTGAGTAATGAACGTTGAAGATCGTAACAAAACGAAACCGACAAGAAAAGTCATTTATCATATCTGTGAGAGCCTAAGGAATTCTAACTTGGAACGCATTCAATGGTAGCATGTGTGAGATAGGCCCGTTTGGCTTAGCATATTTCACCGTATAATGATACATGTATCTGGCATCCCATGCTTAAAAAAGAACTTTTTTGATAAAGGTCTTCACGTATATCTTGCTTTACATAGGTTGCATTTGAACCGATTTCAGATAAAATATACGATGCATGCAGGGGTGTAGAAAGAACAAATTCGTTATAAAACAGGGGAGAATTTGTTGTATCAATAAAACAGTAAAGTTATTAATACATTTATTCCTTTAAGTAATTGAAAAGGTTTGGGACGCCTCTCTATGCCGTGTAATATTTGGGAACCTATTCGCTATATTAATGCGTTCAACTAAATTACATCATCTCGAGTGACTTATTCCATGAATTTTCTGCAGTATTTATTCATCGTTCAAATATTCACCTTAAGGTGAGTCATATGGTGATGAGGAAGCGATTAATAATAATATATATTCATTAAAATATATCCAAATGTATGAAATTATAAAAACTAAATCCATCGGGAAAATATTCAAATCAAGTATGAAAATAGATTCTAGGACCTTTATGGAGGATTTTAGTGTTAATATTGAGGGATTTGATAATATAGATAAATTTTCTTTAAAATTCTTACATGTAAAATTTCGTTGGATTTTTTCATTCTAAATATTACTATTTCTAAACCATTTGCATTTTTTTTATTTCGTAAATTTTAATTTATATTTATAAAAAAAATATTTCACTAATGTTATGAAGAATTTAATTAATAGTATATAAGAAAAACAGAATGAGGTCTAGATAGTTGACCGTAGATTAATGATTGGAGAAGTTTTTCGGGTGGTACGGTCAGCAAAGAACAATATAAATAAACAAAACCATATTTATTTATTTTATGCCGACGTTTCAACCTGTGTTTGAGACCTGAGATAACAACAACATTTAGAGAAACATAAAATTAAAAAGGAATAGTATACAATTTTGTTTTCTGTTATCAATTTTTTATTATTTATGATTCAATTCAATATTTTGTATAGTTCCAAATTTGTTTGTATACTATTCCTTTTTAATTTTATATTTCTCTAAATGTTGCTATCCCTTTTGTTCTATAGTCCTGATGAAGACCTGAAACTCAGGTCGAAACGTCGGCATGAAATAAATAAATATGGTTTTGTTTATTTATGTTGTTCTTTGCTGACTGCATCCCCCGAGAAACTTCTCCAATCATAAGGAAAACAGAGAAAAAAATTGAATTACAATTTTCAGAATCGATAAAAAACTCAACGTATAAAAAAAAAAAATGTAGCTTGGAACATTTTCGAGAATTTTTAGTGTCCTCTTTAAGATTGTACACGCCTAACAAATCAAATCATTCACAATTCAACCTAAGCATAATGTTTGTGTTGAAATCCAAAAAGGAATAAATCACTAAATGTGGATTTATCTTTACTAAGCTATTATCAGACGACTAACACAGTCGCGAGTCAAAAATTTGTATGCCCGGCGATAAAAAATACCTCAAGCACTTTTGGCGATTGTTATAAAAACAATGCACATACATATATTTTTTTCTTATTCAATAGGTTATTTATTACTCATATAATTGTGTTATATTAATGTTACGATGTTCGATCGTGTTTTGGTTGGTTAGGAAACAGGATTGACAGAAAAAAGTTGACTGCTTAATAATTAAAGTAATATTGTTTCAAATTTTACAACTGTTCCTAGTACGTTGACTTTTTTTATTTTCCTTGAAAAATAGGATAAATCAAATTTATTTAATTTAATAAAAAATGTAGCTTGAAGACTACTGATTCGATGATAACAGTATAAAAAAAATATTACCTAATTCGCTTATGTTTTTCAGTTTTCAATTTACATATAAGATTTAACCTTTTCTTGTATCTCCGCGTTTCATATATCTCTACCATTTTTAAAATCATACTGTCTATCTATTATAAGTTTTAAATAGTGTCAAACTAGTCACAATTCAGTTGAATACCTCAGTAAAATGTTTCTCTGTAATAAAAAAACTAATTTGAACCACTCAATTATATGGAACTTTTTTTCCGTCGTAAATCAATAAACAACTGTTCCCTAAGGGAAGACTAATCGAAAACAAATAAACAATACATTGATACTCTTAATTGAGTTCCATGTAAATCCGTTAACAAACATTGGACAATTTAATTAACGAAAACCGATCAAGTCAGCATTAAAGATTAAAAGGGGCCGAGATTAGGCGCCGTCATCAATTGCTTAGCATGTATATGATTATCGAAGAAATCTCTGTCCTTGGTTAAGGACGCCAATAAATATACCCGTTTGCCCGAGGATCCAATTACTATAAATTTCGAGAGTAGTCCCTATCGAAGGTATTTTCGGATTCTAAATGGGCGATTTATGGGATAGCCATAGCTCGATGGGTGGATAAATGTTCTTTATGGGTAAATAAACGAATATCCAGGTAAATAAAGCCCCAATAGTCTGTAATGTACATTCAATGGACGTTCTCGAGCTTCTATTACAACACGGTGCATTTTAGAAAAAATAGCCGTGAATTATCATGCATTGTTTTTTTCATATTCATAACTTATTTACATCATAGTTTAAAAAAAATAAGGTAAGATTAGAATGTTCCTTTTTAAAAAAATAAAAAAATAGACTTATGATATTTGTCACAGATAAAGAAAATTGATTTTTTTTCTAAACGACTAATGTTATCAAGGTTTAATAAACTTTGTAGAATTGTCAAATATATTGATTATTTTAAGGTTTATATTATTTTTAAAAAAATTCTTTTTAATTTTATTAATAGTAAAAACCTTTCTCAATTACAATATAAATCACTATTGTTTAATTGGAAAAAAATATAAGCTCATGGAACAGTAAAAAAGAGCTTAAAAAAAACGTCTGGCTAAAGAAGTCGACGCGGGGAGCTGAAAAATTATCTAGAAAGGATAGAGAAAAAAATCGCAAATTACTAAACATTAGTTTGTAATTGGAATTTTTTTTTTCACTATATCAGTAAATAACAAATAATAAAATATCTGTTGTGTTTTGGATTCTACCGATCTTAAACGTAAAACCTTAAAATTCGAGGGTTTACAAATTTTTACATATTTATTTTTGATTACAAAAGTTCATTATTGAAAATAATAAACAGAAAATAAGTTATATTTACTATATATTTGTTTTAATAATTTTTTAATAATAATTTGAGACTGTGATATTTAAAAATAAGGATTTTTCTCAATCTTGACAAATTACCTAGATACTTAATCGATTCCTATTTCGAAACGATAAAATGAATGTGAATGAAGAATTCCAGAAATCATTCTCGGATAAGCTGTAACTTTGGTACACAATCTAATACAATTGATCTCGTTAAAAAACAACCGTAAAATATAGCCTACCGCTAACAACGGAATACAAAGACATTTTTTAAGTAAGCATTTGGATTCGTGGACCTTGAAACGGTTTTTTTTTTTTTTTTTAATAATTTATTTATTGTTATTTACAGCTGTATACACATATATACAACAAGTAAATTTGCTGTAGGTAACATAGTGACATGATACAAACATGTGGAGAATCTACCCACTGATTGAACTCCAATAACATTTCTAGAAGAGAAGATTTCGAGGTCATCTTCTTTTCAGACGCCTAGGAGAATTATTAGGTAATGAAGGAGAAGCCAGGTTAGAAACAAGTGGATTTGGGTGGCTGAGGAGTTTATTATGGTAGGAACGGTATCTGGTTCTGGCCAAATCGGCAACATAGGGAACATTGAGGTCCTGATGGATGACTTGATTTGTGACAAAGTAAGGAGCATTTAGGATTTTACGAAGGATTTTGGACTATAAGGATTGGATTTTGGAGGAATTTGATGATTTGGAATTGATGGTAAAAACTTAAAATCCGAGGGGCTTTGTATTTTATTTCCCAGGTCGATTACGAAAGGGCACAGTTCAAAATAATAAAGCAAACTGAAATAATAAACCTCCGAGTAGTAAAAAAAAAAGTATATGATAGGACATAGTGTAGGGTAGTTTTAGGTGTAAAAAGGCTGTATAAAATATATATTAAATAAACGTATTGCCTTATTATAAATTTGTTTTGAAATTATAAATATATATATATACATGATTAATTTACTTATGATTTTGGGAAGTATACATTAAGAAATTATATTAAAATTATGTCACATAATAAGGGTTGAGTAAGTAGGCGAATAATTGTTTTACTTAATTATCAATATGTTTGTATTAGAAACGAGACAGATTTATAGAATTTTGTTTTAATTAAATTAAATTTTTTTCTTCAAATGAAACCACCCCTAACCAGTTTTAATAGTAACCAAGTATAATAGTTACAATGTTTTTAAATAAATATATTTGTCAATTCTACATATTTTATTAAACCTAAACATTTTTATGTATCTAATAAAAATTAATTTTATAAATTCATAATGAAGGCATTAACAAAAATATATTAAAATAATTACATCAAACAATTTATCACTTTAAATTATTATCTAGCTAAATTAAATAATAATATTTTTTTTATTAATCTTTCTTATTATCAAATTTTAGTCAGATTTAGAATAATTTTAATTTAGTGATTTTTCAACCAAGGATAGGTTTGAGATTTATGTTAAGACATGCTTTACATAAATCGAAAAAATACTTAATAAAAATTAGCACTAAAAAAAGATTAATTTTAGTGCTATCAATATTTGAAAAAATAATAAGTTTATTATATAGTTTTAGTAGAACATAAGAGATAATGTAATGAAGTGATAATATTAATAAAATATAAACGAAACGAATATTGAAAATGTTAAAAAAATTACAGTTAAAAGTGGTTTCGTTATAAAATTCGGAATTAATTTATTAAAAACGATCCCATTTTAATATCCTAAACCAATTTTAATTTATTTGATTATTTATTTATTTTCTTTTAATTGAATTTCCCAGTTGCATGAATTAAATTCATAATATCATGTCTTCAGATGGTACAAGCCTAGAATGAAGCCAATAACTAAGGGAAAACATCCAGTTCGCATTGACCTTATACGCCAACTGAGAATGGTATTCTACCAATTGTACAATTAAGGTACCATAACTAACTGAAAATGTAACATTTTATTACAGTCAGCTATTTTTTCATAACGATATATTTCTGGTGGACATTTCAATTAATTGACATAGCTTGACTATTTATAGAAGAGAGTAACGCAAACCGCAGATGTCTCAATGCTTCCTGAATCAGAGGTCTGGTTCACTTGTAATTGCCCTACAGCAGTTGTCAACTATCGGAAAAGGTCAATGCCTCCATGACATCATGGCTAAGTCCATTCGGAACATCGCAGTCTTGCCAACTGCCCAGCAAGGTTTCCCATCATCCAAGTACCTTCCAAGAATTTGTTTAATCCAGAGGCAATAATTGTAATTTTCTGCTTGAAGAGAATTCCTCGCTATAGGTCAGATCTGAGATCAATTAGCTTTGGCGGCACAACTTTATTATAGCTATCTTCAGTAATATTCTTATTATTGTTCTGAGAAAAAAAACAACAACGTTAAATCAAATAAATTCAGTAAAATTTTATTTTAATTGATTTATTAATATTTACAATGGCACTGAAATACATATTAGTGAATTTGATGTTATTTATACAATGCCATGACACAAACGTGGAGCCTATTGATAAAACTTCAATAACATTTCTGGAGAAGATTTCGAGATCATCTTCTTTTCAGCTTTCGAGAAGGATTATAATAATGAAGGAGAAGCTAGGTTATAAACAGGTGAGTTGGGGTGTTTGTGAAGTTTACCATGAAAGGATTAGTATTTGGTTTTGGCCAAGTCGGCAGCATATGGACACATTGAGGTCCTGATGGATGTCTTGATTTGTGACAAAGGAAAATTAAGGATTTTGGATTAAGGGTTGGATACGAAACGGTAGTAATATATTCACAGATCTAGGTCTAATGTGCCTAATTATTCCCAGTATATTTTTATGTTTATAGTTAATAACAACTAATGTATTACAATTTGCTTAAATATGTAACTTAATAAACATTTTCAAGTTAAATTTCTTAATTTAGACAAAAATAAACGGAAGCCATATTTCGGTAACATTACATTTCCTTCCAAAATATAAGATTTTATGCAGGTCCATACCAATATACCAAAATTTAATTCTTTAAATTTTGGTATAAAATAAAAAATTGGTATGAAAATATGGTATACAGGTCCATCACATTTTGTTATATAAAACAAGTATACCATCTTAAATTTTGGGAATGTAATGTTACCGGAATATGGCTTCCAGAGCCAGCAGTGAATTTTCGTTTATAATAAGAAATTCAAAGTGAAAATATTTAATAAGTTAAATAGTTAAGCAACTTGTAATACATCAGAGGTTATTAACTATAAAACTAACAATATACAAGGGATTTTTGGAAAATCAGGCACATTAGGTCTAGGAACCTTTAGGGACTGGTGAATATTTCACTACCGTCTCGTATCCAACCCTCACAATATAAAAACCTTCGTAAAATCCTTAAGTTTCCTTGCTCTGTCACAAATCAAGTTACCCATCAGGACCTCAATGTGCTATATTTTGTCGAATTGGTCAGAACCAGATACCATTCCTTCCATGATAAACTTCTCAACCACCTAAACCCAACTGTTTTTAACCTGGCTTCTCCTTCATTACCTGATGATTCTTATAGGAGTCTGAAAAGAAGTTGACCTTGAAATCTTCTCTAGAAATGTAATTTGTTCATATTATATCTTATATATTCACTTTATGTATTTTTTTAGAAAACAGTCATATCCCCCCTCCCCCAAATTACGAGGAACAATACTTTTACTACTTTATGAGGTACTTAAAGGTCTTCAAATTGAGACTTAATGTAACACTTTATGTGTAATACTTTTCAAGATCAAGTTTTTCATACACCAATACTTTTCCTTCTACAAGTTACTTCTAGATACAATTAATTTTTCAATGGAACTTAATCAAAAATTGAATGGCATGATACTCTCGGAAGCGATTCTTCCATATTGATTTTTTTGACAGTTTGTAGTTAAGTTAAGGAAATATCTGGCCTCTATTCTGTTAGTTCTTCTTACATTGCTAGAGTGAGATGTAAGATTTTTTTTAGTTCTAATGATGCCTTAATTAATAAAAAAAATTGATTTATTAGTTATTTGAAATGCAATTGTTTGCAAAAACTTTATTCAGAACCATTGAAATTAAAGTTTCTTTATTTTATTTTTTATAAATTTAAACATTCTTGTCCAATTATTTTCTTTCTATTAATTTATACCAGGAGTTTTGTTGTACAAATTATGTAGACCCCCTTTCATCTTGCCTTAGTGGGTGCTTGCAATAGTTCAAGTTTGATTTCCTCGAAGAAAAGCGAGAGAAAGCTGACGAACATACAACAGTTGGCTACCCCAATTAACGCCGACTACCTTCTGAATGGCTCCATCGAAAAGTATAATCAGTAGCGACTAATGAACTTCAACACTTGTCGCCATTTCACTTCCTGTTTCGTTCAAATGTGACGCATAGGGCAAATTGTTTCCTAATTGCAAGATAAAATTCTGATCAACTTGGATTATTTGAATATATTAGCAATATTTGAGAAATCTTACAAGATGCTTGTTTTAAGATCAGAATTAAATTAACTTTGAACTACAACAGTTGTCGGTCGTTTAAATATTACTCACAGGACAAATTGTTTTATAATGCAACTTAGACTTATAGACAACATGGATTTAAATATCTTAGTAACCAATGAGAAACATTATGGCAATAATAATACATAATAAAAAAATAAATTATAACACATAAGCACTTATAGAAGAAATTTGTCATGATGTATTTGTATTAGTTCATATACAAAAAACATTAGTTAGTGGAAGCTGTAGTAAATTGTGGAAAATATATTGGATATATTTAAAACTAATTTTATGATATTATTATTCATTTTGATTTTCGTATTATTTAATATTTTCACTTCTATAGAATCGGTAAAGTTTATACTCTAATGTAATTCAGAACATATGAATATGAGCCTTGTAGAATTGCTCAAGTTTTTGTTAGAAATAAATAAATGAATTACGAATTAGAAAAAATGACATAGATTTAATTAGAATGCACTCTCAACAAAATTAAAAGATACCAAAATTAAATTTTTTATTGATATTTTTTAGATATTATTTGATTATATCCGTTTAATATATCTTTGAAAGAAGAATAGTTTGATATAAAAGAAGTTTATTTAACAAAGTTTTAAAAGAAGGTATGAAATGGGGTTAAAGGCTGTTAGGATTTTCTTTAAAAATCTTGAATGGGATTCTCATCCAAAACAATGGGATGATTTAACTTCAACATATTTTTCGTTGGTCAACAAGAATTATGTAATATTTCATTAAAATCGTTTAAAATTGCCAATAAACTCTCCCAACTAAGAAAAAAAATCTGAAAATTATGGTGCTCGTTGTTTGTTGTTATATACAAAGGATAAAACACTTTCTGAATTGTGGTTTTATTTGTATTAATGTCTACCGAAAAGTAAATATTCCTCATAATGTCAATAAACCATCATATTACTAATATATATCGTTATATACATGTTTTTTTTTTCCTAAATAAGTAATTTTTTCCTGTTGACGCAAATATCTTGCAACATTTTATGTTCTGTCTGAAGATTTTATGTTATTTCGTACTTTGCTATGTTATACACAAATAATATTTAACAGATATAAAGGTAATTCTATTTTTGAAAATATATTTTAAAAATTCTTGATAATTATGCTAATGGTGAACACTATCTAAATTGAAATAAAACTTGCCGTTTATCTAGTGATGACGGTACTGCAGCTAATCGTTAGTTTTTGTTACGAAACGTGCAAGTCAGAATTGTAAAAACCAATCAGGAAATTCATTGTAAAGTTATGCAAGACGGATGTCACACGGTCCCACATTATACTAAGCACTAAAAATAAAACTGACACTGTAAGCGCATAATGCAGCCGGGATTACAAGAGTTGGTTCGAAACATTAACGGTGTTTTGGGACGGGTTATAAAATAATTATGGTTAAGTCTAACTAACTTCTAAACTATTTTAGCAATGAGAACTATTATTTTAATTTTATTACCTATTATTCATTGCTTTTTTTACATTTTTACTTCTTCGAAAGAGAAACCACAAGGCAATTATGCACTAGAAGGTGACAATTGTCAAAGAACATTCCTAGAGGCATCCGCTAGTAATCTCAGAAAAGGATGTGTTAAAAGCCGTAAGCTGTAATGAGTGAAGTGATTTTTTAGCGGTTACTCGGAGGGAAAGTTCAAAGCAGACAACAGCAACAGAAATTGAGGAAATGGAGAAATGTTATCATTCTAGTTCAGATGTTGTCTCATCAGTTATATAAAATACTTAAAAATAACTAGAGATGTGTTTTAAAACTTATTTATTAATATGTAAAGCTAGAGTCAACTTTCTCGTTGTAAATTTTAGAGAATGACTAAACAACATTATTAGATATATTTTTTGAATTTTACAATAAATTGGGGTACAATATTCTTCTTGATTATTCTTAAGGTTCTTATCATCAGTAAATTTTTATTTTGTATTTTTAAAAATTGGTTATTAGCTTAGTAATAAATAAAAATAGATTAGAATTAAATAGAATTAATAATATAAAAGGGATCTTTTTTGCATAGCTTTTTGGCATTTATTTTAGAGTAGTTTAATGTACGCATAGCTTAAAAATCATGATCACTGATTACATTTCTGTATATAATTAATGTAGAAATATAGTAACATTTTATTGCGAGATTGCATACTTTTCCTCATCTCATTAATTTATTGATAAAAGGCCACTGCGACTACTGACTAAATAATTAATTATTTAATAACTCTCTCTTCATAGCGATTTATTTACAATATCTAAGTCGATAATTAAGTGCATGCATTTTATACTTTATATCAATGCTCAATATTTGTATGTATTTTTTATTTGACGAGATGGCAATCAGTCAATCTGCAAAAAAGGCAATTTTAATCTCCCCCTCTCTCTTTCTCTCTCTCTCTCTCACGCACACAGACAAACACCATTTTGCGAAGCCCTATTTATTTGGACTTGGAGGATCTCAAAACGTCCATTTTCGTCAAAAATTCGAATTCAAAAATTTGCACGTCATACATCAACTTACTATAATATTCCAGTACATGTAAAGTCTATTAGTTATACGATTTTTTTAAAAATATTTTTGTCCCACCATTAGAAATCTGAATTTTTTAAAAACCTAGCTTCATTTTACATATACAGAACAAGAAGAATTACTATTAATAATTTCAGCTTCATATGTTTTGTACATATTGTACGATTGAGTCACTCAGATGATCAGCCAACCCCCAAAATTCAGGCTAAACAAATAGACACTGTAGTTGTGATAAATAAATAATATATATTTGGAGGAAACATCCTATGGACTTCTATGCATTGCTAAACCTGTCTAAAGTGCATTATAACAAAAACATACTCACATATAACATGCATAAAAATATCTTAATTCAAACATCCATGGTATACATCGATCTAATAAATCATTTTTTATTACAGAAACGTGGATGCCTATTTGTTACCCCCTACTTATTACTGACGTAATAGCTAGTAGTTAAGGCTTTGACGAGTGAAAAGATTTTAGACTCTACGTCAAATTCTATGCTAGTGAGTCCATCGACCCTAAGAAGGAGGAATTCAAATTCGTCAAATTCCACTATCCATTTCCCTTATCTACTACCCTAGGAACCACTAGGCGATAATGGTACCCGAAAGTGGTTTTTACTTTTATTCTTATTACATACATTGTTATTTTCCAATCTTCTAGTTTAAAATTTTTCCTACAAAACAGCTTAAACAACACGTTTTCTGATTTTCAGTTTTCTTAGATCATTTAAGCATTATAAATAATTAATTTATGCAGACGATATTTTCATGTCTATATTGATTTATGATACAGAGAGTTAAAATATTCAAATGTTAAAAAAAAAATGAAATATAAATTTTGTTAAACTTTAAGTGTTGTAACATGAAAACTGTTGTGGCGTATTTAAACTATATTAACTTTCCCAATGTTATGGCTATTTCACGAATAAAAAAATGTGTATGAATGTTTTACCCGTTTATCCCCAGCGCAAACTAGTTCAGGATTAATTTTAATTTGGGGCCTCATTTTCTCAGAGATCTCTTTTACTCCGAAGATAAAAAATATCTCAGTGCCTCAATTTAGGACCGATACCTGACATGACTATTTCTCTGCACTAATGCGGAACACCTTGATTTTTTCTGTGAAAGTAGAGAGGTAAGAATAGCGCATATGTACAGCTATCTTATTGTATTAATTTTGAATTTAAAATACACATTTTTTATGAGGTAATAAACTATTGTGGGAGAGTTTGTGAAACACTATTTTGGAGTGAACTTTCTGAACTATGAATTTGCATAATCCAGGTTAAAACTTTTTTTATTATTTATTTATAGCTATTTACAACTGAATGTACATAAAAATATATCTAGTTAATTTGATGTAAGATCAAAATGGAGTGGTCGTCCCTAGAAGATCTCGAGGCCATCTTCTTCTTTTCAGACATCTTTGATAATTGTCAAGAATAGAAGAAGCAAGGTTAGAAACTAGAGGGTTTTGGTAGTTAAGGAGATTATAATGGAAGTTTTGATATCTGGTTTGGGAGAGATCGGTTGCATATGGAATATTAAGGTCTTTATAAATGATTTTATTAGTGACAAAGTAAGGAGCATTCAGGATTTTAGGAAGGGAATTTGAAAGTTTAGTGGAGCCCCAAGCTCATTGGATGTTTAGACAGTTTATCTAGTAAGTGTTGTATTAGTTGATATCGACTTGCTGTTTCCTGTCTTTTGTGGTGATCCCAGGTTATTTGTTTGTCCAGATGTAGTCCAAGAGAGCGGATCTGTTCTACAGGGGTAAGAGAAACATTATTAAAGGAAACTGTAGGGCAGTCAGTAGGTTTAGCTTAAACACTAAAACTAAAAAGGAGGAAAAAAAGTTAATCCAAAATTTCAATTTCTAAATTAAAACAGAGTAACTGACAGTTGGACGCCTAGAAGAGGAGCGAAAATTGATAGGTGGTTATACAGATTCCTTTCTACATTCGTTTTAACATACATACATAAATAATTATTATAAAATGATTTTATTGGTAAGTATTCTTAGCATTGACTATAATAAGCATTATTAATGATATAGCGTTGAATATAATTTTATGATTACGGACAACGTTGTATTTGTTTGTATTTTACATAGTTTAACACATGAGCAAATCGAGGTTATGTGATCTTCAAGATTAAGTGGGTCTTCGCCATGCTAGTCGATCCTCACATACAACGGCATTCCTAATAATAGAACAAGAATTTAGATGTTCAAATACAAAAATATATAACTGTAACAAAGACCAATAAAATAAATAACTGTAAAAAATATTTTTTGTGTATTAATTCAGAGAGAGTCGCTTCATCAAGTTTCTTCATACCATGAATTGGCTTCTATATTAGAGTGAAATGACTTCTACTTTATAACTGAAAAAAAAAAAAAATTGTGGAGAAATATTACGTAAAAATCCCCAACTAAAAAATCAATATACTATATATAGGTGCCTTGATACTTTAGAATAACAGCAAATTTACAATTTCTAATCGTGGTCGAACTCTCATAACACTTTCAGAGCTGGGGAGTGATTTTATAGGAAACGTTTTCGAAGAATAAGAGAAAAACCTGGATCAACCTTAAATGTACCTTGGCAGACCTCAGGTCCTAACAACTGAATAAATGGCAATATTCCTTTTACATTTTCCCATTCAAGTTTAATGAATTAAATAATATAGTTAAGTTTTGTTTACTTTCCCATATAAATAAATTAGAGTACATATTTTTTTTTTCTGTTTCCAAGAAAATTCGTATTTAACGGTTTCATGAGGTGTGAAAAACGATGATTACAAAATACAACTAAACCGTGTACTATGAGATCGGAAGGGATAGAGCGTTTGGACGTATTATTCATTTCCCAGCATGTTTTAGGTGGTTGCGTGAAAATAGTTCTGCCCTTTAATTATTGATCAGATTTTTTCATTGTTCAAGTATATCCATTTTATATTACTGTTAACAATACAAAAAGGTTATTTATTTAAAATAATCAAAATTAAAGGGTCATTAGAGAAAGATTGTTAAGAAATCTGCATTGAAACCTTATAAGTATATTTCAATGAATATAATACCCAGATGGTATTACAGATCACATGATTGTACATTGATATGCAGTGTTTATTTAAAATCGTTAGAGCCGTTATAAAGAAAATCGAAAAAAAAAAGTGAAAAAACAATTCTATAAAGGTTATTACCGGTCAGTCAATTTTATCCCAAAGGTATATATATATACGGTAAAATTCCGGCAGGTATATATCCTTCTTAAATATCTAATTTCTGTTTCATAGGACTTTTTGTTTTTGAGCTAATCTGTTCATATACACGACCATTTTGCTAAACATGGTTGTTTGGAATTCGGGGACCTCAAAACGTATATTTCTATGGAATTTGATATTTTCCACGATCGTGATATTTCCTCTTATTAGGTTTTCCTTATACCATATTTGGTAGTGAAAGTAAAAGTGTTTTTACTTCTATTTATTTTAATTGATTTATTTTCTTTAGTTCAATTATGCTAAATTTAATTGTTTTTGTCTTATTTATTCATAGTTGTATTTTTTTTCGTTAGATCCTATTTATTTTTCTCACAGTTAGTGATTAAACTCATTTAAGAAATATACCTCGAACTAATGACCCAATGTTTCTTGCCTATAAATATTACAAATAACAACTTCTGGTACAATCTTTAAAGTAATCTAAATATTTAATACATAGGATAAATCAATCGTAATAGTTCCTGAATGAAATAATATCTTGGGTTGGAGATACATTTTTTTCATTCGGACCAATTCTCTTGGAGGTGCTTTTATATCATTGATTTACGGGCAAAATTGTTTAAGCGAATAGGAGAACACACCCTACTTTTGTCTACATTTTTTCAAATAGCAGATTCACATCCAAACAAAAAGGAGCAAAGCGATAATTATACAGAATGGGATAATAAAACAAATATACGTTAGCCAATACTGCAATTTCCTTGATAAATCACCGGAGCGGAATATAATGGCCGGGCCAGGCAAGGAGTCAATTGAGCTGCTCCGAATCGCCAACGGGAGGATGAAAGATGTGTTTATGGTCGATATCGAGATTAGCTAACGATATTAGCCTCCAGCGACAGCGTTTTCCGCCTTGAGATCTATTTTATACCCCGCATTATGAAGAAAATGAACAAAAATTTCCAAAAGTTGTCTCATTATTTATACTAATTTGAAATTAGTATGAGATGAATGGATAAGGCCTACCTGTACTGATTATATAGAGACCTTCTGAAATGTACTTCCTGTTTTCAGAAAAAAAAATCCAATACTTTTCGATCAATTATCTAAGCCAAGGAATATTGAAAAATGCAGAAAGATAAATATTAAATAAGAAATTTGATCAGTTAGAATGCTAATTAAGTTCTATTATAACCAGCAAGGAAAATAATTGCAGTAATAATGTGCAATTAAATAAAATCAGTTACTTTTTATTGCATATCTAAAATAAATCAATGCCACAACACCTCCTGAACTGAAGCATCAAGGTAGGATGTTATCTAATATGTGATTTTCGACACTACATTATTTTATGGGATATGGTATGGTTAGCATTGTGGTCCAAGATACCTTATTTACTATCTTATTAATTGTACTAAATCCATTTCTTAATTATCAGATATATAGCATCTGTAAACTAATAGTCCAAGAGAAGAAAAAAAAAAAAAACGTTACTTTGTCCCAATTTTCGATCACATTAATGGAAACTATTTAAGATTATTAGTCAAAATTGGTAATTTTGCCAACCAAGGTAAGAGGAAATAAA
The DNA here is from genome assembly GCF_000696795.3 of Halyomorpha halys. Taxonomy (NCBI): domain Eukaryota; kingdom Metazoa; phylum Arthropoda; class Insecta; order Hemiptera; family Pentatomidae; genus Halyomorpha; species Halyomorpha halys. The sequence continues at coordinate 853,487 of NW_027114321.1, read as the reverse complement.
GAATGGAGGATATTCCATATGTTTTAAATGAATTATTTTTGAGTGCTTTCAAATAATTAAATTTGAATTACCTTTTTACCTAGACTAGACAAGGGATATTTCATTTAAAGTAAATGTTGAAGTAATCAAATTTAGGAAATTTATTTTGGAAAATATGATGGAAACTGCTACTCCTACTTCTGGTATTACTTCTAAATTTAGAGTATTCTGTACGTCGTTTTCTAGGAATAGTAGTTTCCATGGTATTTCCCAAAATTTGATTTTTCGTTATTTGGAAAAAACAAATGTTTCTTTGTGAAAATTTGTATCTCGGAAACTAATGAACATTAACAGCTTATAGCTTAAATTTTAGTAAATTTACTCAACTTTGAATTATGTTATATTAAAATTTTAGCGGTGCAGCTAGTGTCGAAGAAGCCCTCAATGGAAAATTAATTGTTTAAAACGTCTACGATTTTTAACTCCAATCTCCCAACTATTGGTGGCAGAGCCGTTGACTAGTAACTATATGTAATTTTAATTAAAGTAATAAATAATATCCCCCCCGCTGAGCTCTACTACTATACGGTCGAAATCCTAAAAAAAATTAATTTTCCGTTAAAGGAAGATTAGCTTTGCTGACTTAACCTAAATTTAATATTTAATGCTGACAATTCTGTATGGTACATTTAATTAAAGAAAATTTGGTACAGTAAAGTCTAATTTGATGTGTTAAGAAAGAAAAATATCATAACTTATAATTTAACCGTTTTTATTAGTCCTAACAGCGAAAATATCATGGAAACTTTTTTTTTTTTGAACAAGCTTGTTTATTATCTTGATGATCCTGCAAGGATCAGTGGAAACTGATTCATTTTATAATTTTCAGTAATGGAAATCGATGAAATAAATAAGTCATTTTATTAAAAGCTTTAACGCTTTTATCTGTTGATGATATTAAGACATCTGTATTCATTTTGAAGATAAAATCGATGTATTGACTTGCGTCGAGTCACTAAAAACAACTTCTTATCAAAAGTACACCAATCGGATTTCCCAGATTACAAATGAGTGAAATAAATAAATGGGAGTCCCTATCCACCCTCCTCCTAACCTAACGGAACTGAGAAGTGTCCTGTGATCCTGGCAATAAATATGCTCTGGGATTTTCCATTCGGAAGCGGTTAGGTCTAATTTATTCAACAGATTCTGCCAAAACTAATTCAACAGGACTTATAGAATACATGAGAGGATCTTTTAAACAGTCCTTATAATGTCAGAGTCGAAACTTTAAATAAGTTAATTATTAAGTCAAAAACTGTTGTTTAATACTTAATATACCTTTAATATACTATTTGTCTCTTTACTTCATTTGACGAAGTCTCCATTACTATAATGGACAAGCTTCAGTCATCGTTTTTTTTATTGAATAGCTACAATTATTTTAATCAGAGTATAAATATAATGAAATTAAATAATATAATGTAATGTAATAAATATGAATGTAATGTAATATATATGAATGCAATGTAATATATATGAATGTAATGTAATAAATATAAAGATAATTTATATTTATGTAATATAAATATAAATATTGGTGAGTCAAGGCAGTGCATACATGAAAATAGAGAGCGATATAGGACAAAAAGTAAGTAAAATTAATTTCTAATCAATGTTGTTTGAAACTGGGAAATTAAATTGTAAACTTGATTAGTAATTTTAACTATTTGAAGAACCACTGTTATTATTATTATTAAAATTACAATTACATGTTGAACCAAAGTAATTGCAATAATTTTTTACTGATATGGACCAGGTACCAGCACAATCCCTGAAAATTCGTTAATACCTTTTGTGACGAAGAAAAAGGTAGAACTTTGAAGTTATTAACTATAAGTTCTGATTTATTTTTTTTTTATTTTTACAAAAAATAACATATATCTTATTTTATTACTAGAGTTAAAATTGTTGGTTCAATCATTTCACTTATGAATAAATCCCAAAAATATTTTGCGGGATCGAGACCCAAACAGTTCCATGACAATTAGCACGTGGCTACATTAAACAAAAGGATATGAGGAATTGCGTGCAACTGTAAACCATTACCTATATTCAAACTTCAACAGTTAATGACTCTTTAAGGGTTATGAACTATATATTGTTTGTCGTACGGTTTTACACTTTAGTGCCTCAGAAAGGTGAATGTATTTCTGATGTATAATCAGTATATATAATATATATGAGTAAATTTATTTTTTTTTAAATTTTAATAAAGGAGCGTCTCATTTCACAATTATTGTATTACTAGAAATTATGATAAATGACTGAAATAAAGACAATAGTGTAACATAAACCTTCTTTAAATATCAATTTACTGAAAAATGAGAATTTTTTGGCTGCACCAGATAAGAAAATTGGAAGGTATAGACAACAGAAAGATTGCTTAGGTATTACTTGTATAGATTATAACATATCTAATTTTATAAATAGTTTTAAAATCTAATACCTGAAAAAACAGGCTTATTATGTATTATTAATATTATAACCTTAATCATGTCGTAAAGTAAGACTTGAAATGTGAAAGAAAAGAAAAAGACTAGAATTTGTTGAAAGTCAGAAGTAGTTTTTTGTTTATATAGTCCCATACAAAATACATCCCTAACTATATACAACGTTATAAATATAAAAAATATATAATAAATAGATTAAAATAATAATTCTTAATAAAAGATAAAAGTAAATTTAATAACAAAAACAATGGACAGCATTTATGGATTTAACAAAATAAATAATTGAATTCTGATGGAAAATTATATCTTTAGTCTTCATTATTTGTGTTTAAATATTTAATGTAACTTGTGAGTACTTCTATTTTATTTAAACTAAAATTCTTACTTCGATAAAAATTATTGTTTACATTTAGTAAAAAACAATTATACAATGATTTTTTAAATAAGTAGAGATATTCAATATAATTTTTCAGTATATCTATTTCATTATAGCTAAAATTCTTACTTCGATAAAAATTATTGCTAGCATACAGTAAAAAAATGTATATACTAGTTTTTATTCCAAAGAGATTACTATTATTATAATCATAAAAAATATCAAGATCAATTTAATTTATGAACTCTTATGAAATAAATTGTCACAAGTAAAAGAAGAGTGAAGTTAAAAATAATACTGGAAATTGTACTTCAAATTAAGACTTTTGCAATACAAAAATGGTGTAATGTATCATGGATTTGCAAAAAAATGTGTAAGAGATGGAGGAAAACTGAAATAATTTTCGTTTTCAGCTTATCAGAAACATATAGATCAGTATAAATTATCGAATCAAATTATAGAAAGTTTAATTTTTTAAACCTGAGTAATTAGTCATCAACCATAGATTCAAATGAAACATTTTAAGATAAGATTTTTGCAAGATATTTTTATTGATAAAATTTTAATCAAATATATTAAACTATACTTAAATAAACAATTTGGACATTTTGACCTTTTAATTTGTGGTAATTTAAAAAAACCTTATGTGTAAGTCAGTGTAGTTTCAATTGAAGGAAGTATATGTTGACAATTTAAATTTTAATCGTAAGCTGTTAATACAAGTATAGTGAGATTAATGGTATGTTTGTGGCCCATACCCAGAGAAGATGTGTTGTTGAACAAGTAACCTACACGTTGTAGAGAAGTCACAACATTAGAAACTGCTTCTGGGTACTACTCTCTATTATTTGTGCCATGTTCATGAATTAAATTTTCAGTGCATGCAATTTGTACATCATCTATTATAACCTCTCTCCTTAATTCCACAGCTGGAACCATTTATCAAGATCATATTTATGATTAAAAATTAGTTAATAACGTTTTAGTAATAGAGAAAGCATATTTAAAATCTTAAAGGTTTCGCTACAAAAATTGTCTAAACAAACAAAAAATAGGGAAATATTTGTTAAAAGGTTATTGTATAATACTAATAAGAAAAAAAAAAATCAATATTATTTATAATACATCACGAAAATTCCAATAGTTAAGTAAAAATTAAAAAAAAAATTAAAGTTGGTATTGAACTGAAATCTCATACTTATTAATAAAGGGCCAAAAAAGCACAGTAGTCCAAATTTGAAAAAACCTGGGTAAAGTACCTGTAACCTTGTAAACCTGGGAATTCCCTTAGCTGAGACTTTTGGTAATTCTGGAAGATGAACTTAAATTACTTGTGTTAAAATCAAAATAATGAGATAATAATTGATAATTATATATTTTTAAATGATCAACAAGTATCAAAAATTAAAAATAATTTTAAATTGCACTCTTCCTATTTCAAAAAATAAAACGGGAGACCTCTATTTTAAATATCTTAACATATGATTTTGTTAGCATTGCCATTATCTTTTGCTCCTACTTTAATGACCAAGAAATGACTCAAATCTTCCTTATCCTTAAATGATATTTTTAAATAATTCTCTAATTTTCGATCCTGACAAAGAATTTGGAAATGTATTTTAGTTTTGTTCTGAATAATCGTTTTAACTGATTTGTGGTTATTCATTTTGCAGCTGACTATTATTAATCAAAAGGTGGATAATTAAAACAGTCAAAATATGAGGCGTTGTTACTAATTACACACACAAAGAAAAGAAAGAAAAGTATTTAAATTTTGACCCTTTACGGCAAATGATAACCAGAAAGTTTATTTTTATCACACATTTTTCATTTGTTACTAAGTAGTACCAAAACAACGTGGTCGACAGAATATTCTGTCTCGTGACGTTTAAAGTCAATAAAATATCCTATAATCCTATAAAAAAAGAAAATGTCCTATACTTTGTACACAACTTTTTACCATCAATACTTTAAAAAAAAATCTCTCCCAACATTGACAATTTTTAACTGAAATGTAAAAGATGTAATTGTTTCTTACTGTGTTAAATATCGTTAAAAGTATTCGTTCTACAAGAACTTAAGTTAAGGTTATATTTAATTATCCTTCATTTCAGTCATTTCAGAAGATAGGTTCAATTGTTCTCTTAAAAATGGCTGATAATATATATATA
>NW_027114321.1:840154-848388 GCF_000696795.3 Halyomorpha halys | reverse complement strand
GAGAAGTAGCATGATAGTGAGAAATGTTTAAGCTGTAGTGATTATTTAAAAAAAAAATCTAATAAACAGAATTAATAAAAAAAACCATGGGCCAGGATTATAAAATAAGAAGGACTTATTTATTTCAAACACATTTTATTTCTACTTAACACAAATTTAGTAATTACCACGTGGGCTGTTATGACAAGCTTATATAACATCATGTCTTTGTGTTCTGTTCATCCAGTTTTCATTGTATATTTTATCTTTTTATTAATTATGTATTTAACGAAGGTATATATATTGCCGTCTTTATCCCAATACTACATATTTATCAGGTTTGAGCCTGTGATATTAAGCTGAAAACGATTTACCGGTTGAAATTTTATAATATACATTTTTACCTTTTTCTCGAAAATGTTTAAAAATCATTTTTCGTAACAAATAAATAAGTAAGAAAATAAAATTCGCAGAAAATGTATAAATGAAAAGTAATAAACATTCAATGTAGACGAACTAGCAGTCTATTGCTGAGTTTTCCTAAAAAAATGTATGTTAAAACAATGTTCATCACACTGAGATTTCAAATAGTTAATAATTGAAACGGGGCTCACTTGAAGGTTGCAAATGTAAATGAAAGAAAGAAGAGAAGTGGATTGTAAAAGTTTTAAATTTAAGAAGGAATTTATATAAAAAAAGTTATGTAAGTAGGAATCTATTTTTAAAAAACAAAATTTTTATAATTTTATTATGATATTATTTTAATGATTAATTTATTCAAAGATGGGACAAAGGCAATTAGCCTGCATTTTTAAGATTTTATAAAAGAAAATGACATCAAAATGAAGGTAGGGCCAGAGAAATCAGTATGCAAGTGAAGGGAATAATGAAATTGTTATATCAAAATAAAAATTTTTTGTAGGTATCCTTGAGAAAGGCCTGAGGGTCGAAACGTTGGAAGGTTTGTAAAGAATAAAGTTGAGAAAAAAAGGATCAAATTTGTTTTTAAATAATATAAAAAATGTATGTTAAAACAATGCTCATCACACTGAGATTTCAAATAGTTAATAATTGAGACGGGACTCACTCAGCCTTATAGAGATATATGGATATACTTTTACGTAAGTAAGCTTCAGCCGCGTCTCAAAACACGAAACCAAGGTTGCGGTGAATCAGGAATGCCCGCTCACCCTACACCTCTTACCTCTAATCCTACAACTAAAAATAAACGGAACTCATTTCAATAGTATCTATCAAATTAACGCTTACCAATGAATTTATTGCGTTGTTTATCATTAAATAAAAAATGTAAGGAAATTCAGGCTCGATATTTAATTGTATAAAAGAAGAAATGTACATTTCCTACCACAAAGTGGTATATGAACATATATTAATATGATATAAATAAAAATATTATAAAATAAATAAAAAGAAGAGCTTGAATAGTAAAATTATTTAGAAATTCAGAATAATACTATTAATTTTTTTTTCAAACATCACTTCACTTTTATCCATTCCAGAATTGTATCAGTATGGAATGATGTTTTCAATTTTAAGATTTTTATTTTCGTTCTGGAATTTTAGGTATAGAAAATTTTATTTTATTTTTTTTTCAACTTATTTTTAATTTGATCAATATTTCAAAGCATCTGTATATTTGAAAAAAATAATTAATCCTTACATACGAAACACAATTTGAATCTAAACTAATTTCAATTTTTGCTGAAGAGAGGCATTTTTTATTAAACTAATAATTTTAGAAGAAAAAAAATTAATTAAAAATAAAACATATAAAATTTATGGCAAGTATGTTTATCAAAAAACTAAGTGCATTGAAAAAAATTCTTTCATTTATTTTTTATTCAATTAATGTTTTAAAATTAAATAATTTTGGTAGCTTCCTACAAAACTGATATAATTCATTTTGTTTTTTAAAAAATACTTTATTTATTTAATTAATATTTTGTCTAACCTATTGTACTAAAAAAATAAATATTTTAAGATATTTTTTTTAATCAATTTGAAAAGAAATAAAAAAATATATTAATATAATTCTAATGAATAAGCATATGAAAAAATATTTTTAAATAGGTAATTTCCTTTAACTAAATAAACGATTAATTTTTTTTATATACTAAAAATAAAATACTGGTTTTTTATCTTAAGCTTTCAATAGCATTAATGAGGCTAGTAAGGAGGCACTAGGATCTTCCTGGGATCCAGCTTTGCCGTCTTTATTTAGCAAAGCTGGCGTTGGTTTGGAATTCTCGAGGAAGGATGTAAATCTTGTAGGTTGGATATAATGCTTTTAAATTACATTATTACTTTTACAACTCTTTAATTTACTTTATCTTTGATATTTACAATTACTTTGTGGAATATTTATTTTTAGAGAGGATGTGTACTTATATTGTCAAATTTATTTTTAATTATAATAATTAATTTTTATTTATTTACTTTTTCATACATGTTTATTTATTTACCTTTAGTGTGTATATATTTTATGAATGAATTTATAAAGGACTAATACCTATAGGCCTTGTGTGTAACAGAAATCATTTTCGAAAAAAAAAAAGTTATATTTTAAACAAGATCTGAATTTACTTTATTTTGAACCGCAATGTTCTAATAAACATGTTTGGGAAAACAAATATTTTAACTAATTTTTTAAATAGAATATTTTTAAAATAATAATCCCTCCATTTAATAAATTATTTATTAAGTATCGTTTATAGTTATCACTGGTTTAATTTTTAGTCATTAAATACAATATTAATGAGGCACTGAACACTTATAATCTTAACACTTAAACGAAAAAAAAAAAAGAGAAGTTTAAAGTTTTTTAAACTCTTCTTACTCCATTGGTTCTTAAGTAATGGCAGAAGCCACGGTCTTCTGGAAGGTAGATGGAATCCAAGAACTTGTGAGAACCATCCGGTAAGGCGGCACCCAACCAAGGATCACAAGTGTCGAACATACAACGAGCGGATCAAATGGTTCAGAAGAGCATGAAGAGGGTGACATCTCCATCGACGACCTAACGGTGGTCCATCAGCTGAAGATAATGCCATCCGGGCAGACAAAGAAGAGGACTGACCGCGAAGATGAAGTGGGGGATGATGCCCCACTCCTAGCTATATATACCGCGGGCCGCGTCTCCGCTACCACAGTGTGCCAATGTTTGTGTGACTTTAGAAGCAGCAGTAGAGATGTGGTCCTTACCCTGGGCATTCGTAAGTACAAGTATCTTAGTCTGGAAGGAAGGATAGCTGGAAGAGTAGGGCATTGTATAGGGGTAGCCAGGGTGTTGAAAGGCGTTGAAGTCTCTATGACGGGTGTGGATGTCAATACTCACTATCCCTATGGAGATCATATAAGGGTGTCTTGATATATTTCCAAAGTTTTAAAGAAATATACACCTTTATTAGAATATTAAGAATTGTAAAAATATATATATGATATTGAAAAAAAATTTCATCAATTCATTAACAATATTTAAAAACAAAACTGATTACTCCAAATTTGACAATTTTTATTTTATATTAGTTACTTTATGTTTACTAGATTTTTTTTCTTTATGATAAACATTAAAAATTCACAACTGATAAAAAAAAAAAAAAAAAAAAAAAAACTCATTGGGAAAAGTCCTTATACATCAAGTACAAGTAAACTTTAATAATAATTCCTTTTCCTTCAAAGAAATCAAAGATCATACTAAACATCTCATTGTATTCCAAAGTCCTGACAAGTCGACGAGGATTCCATACGTTGCCAAAGGACTAAACAACAACAAAACATTGCAATATAATTAGTGTGGAAACGATTTTTTTTTTTAGCATTATATCATGTTTTAACTATTTTGTTTTACAATAAATTAGATTTTCTTTTTTTAATTTCTTTAAGCCAAAATATAATTTTTGGTCTCAATTATTATAAGGGATAGATACATAAGATGTTTTAGAATAAACTTGTTGACCAAATCAAAAGAATATGTTATTAACAAAAATTTTCTAAACCAAAGTTATGGTATAGGCTTTTGACCTTATTTATCTAAATTAATTTTTTCCACTTTCATACATGGTATTTTATATTTTAACTTAATTTAAATAGGAAGAAAGAGAAAAATCAGAAATATTTTTTAATTTTAATAATTAATTCATTGAAGTAATTTTTATCTAGTTTATTTCATTATTTCTTGTGATTTTTATGTTCTGGCATTGAAAATAAAATTTTCTTTAAATCATACAATGATAAAAAAAAGTTTATTTTTTTCTAAAACACAGATGTACTACTATGAAGTAGGAATCAAGCTTTATGATACCACAGAAAACATAAAATGAATTTTTAATTTTTTTGTTATTGAAGTACTATCAATAGGCAGTAGATTCTCTACATGTTTGTACCATATTATTATATCACCTAGAGCAAATTTACTTGTTGCATATATTTTTAGGCAGTTGTAAATAACAATAAATAAATTACTAAAAAAATCAAAACAATCATCTTACTAAAGATTGGAAAATTCAAAAAATATATTTTAGAAACACTAAGATTTTTTATTTATCTCCTTCATTTACGAGGAGGTGGGATTGAGATTGATCACCAAGAAATTGAACAGGTGTGTCTATTGTTCAGTTCACGGGGTTGAACATCGCAGAGTCAGTGTGCGTGAGACGAATCCAATTATAAACCATAAAAAAATGTTTATTTTTTTACAATAAAGCTAAATTAAATTTATGCTGATGTAAATATATTGTACAAAAATTATCTTTATAAATATCTACTCAGAATAAATTAAAAAAATAAATTGAGAATATAATTTAAAAAAACTATATATTAATCCGACAAGAGATTTCGTTTCATTTTTCAAATCAATATATATTTTTTTAATCTACATCTAATATTCTTTAGCTCATTTTCACATTCATAAATAAATGTTAACACTTTGTGTTACCTTGTTACTTTGTGTACACAAATGTACTTTTAAATGTTAGGTTTGTTTTTTTTTAATTAGAAACTATTTAAAGAAAAAATAATGCCGAAAAATATGTTAAAGTATAATTGACCATAATATATGATGGAATCATTAATTTTGTAGAAAAATGTATTTCTTAATACTTAAGATTTGTATGGCGTCCATTATGTATTATAAAATATAAAAAGCAATGTAGTAGTTAGGTTTAGTTTGATAAATGCACTTTCAGAAAATAAATATATAATTTATTTACAAAAATACATTAAGCAAAGAAAGCAATGTTTATAACGTTGCATGGATCCTCCTAAAAGGGGAAAAGTGATAGTGAAATAGATCGCACAAAAAGGGGACAGACTGACGTGCGCCCTAATAGACTGAACGGGAGGAAGAACACGAAGATCGGACGGACGATATTACCCAGTCGAAGGCACGGAACTCCGACACGCCAACCCTAGCCCGGCGACCGGCGAAGACCTTGGTAATATCTGTACGGAATGTCAAAGAGTTGGCTACAGTCCTTGCGAACTAAGGGTATGCCAAACCTATCTCAATAATCCATTCTAGAGAAAGAAGCTCGATTCCAAAGCTAAATGTTTTTGTTTAATAGGATAATTGTTAAATCATGACTTGTTGTCGTAATAATAGCAGCTGATTCAGCTGTTGTTCACGAGTCCTATCGTAATTACCGAAAGGACCTTCGGTTTAGTCCGTCCAAGTCGTCTTCACAAACATTTTCTCAAATCAAAACAATAATTAAGAAGAAACAACATATAGTAAAAATTCCTTTCGCGAAAGTGTCAGATATATTTTAGAACATCAACGAATTTATTTCTAATTAATAACAATCCGAATCCTTCTGAATTATCATTTTCGTTATTTTTTTAAACAAAATAAACTTTAAACTACTTAGAGGAACAAACGTAAATTCAGTATCATCTTTAGATTCTCCTAAAAAGGGTTTCCTTTTCGGATGCCATCTGGAACATATGTAAGCATACATAACAATTTATTTTAAAGGAACCAAAATATCAGAATTATTTAGGTAAATAACAATACTAAAACTTCCATTCTTATTAAATTCGTGACATTTATAATTGAATATTTAATTCTAATAACAAGTGTATATACACGAACCTAGCTCACATAATTTCTTATAATTATAATTGCTATAATTCGATGTTTCTACAAATTAAACATTTAATTTTTTTGTTAACATATATTTTTGAAAGCCTATTTATTGATAATTAGAAGAGTACAGATTTAATATTATTTTGTTTTTCATAAAAGTTAAAATATATCAGGCGTTAATAATTTTGATACAGGATAACTCAAAAACGAGTTAGATAATATAATGCATAAAAATATTAAAATTATCATATATCATAATATATAATCATATTTTTAACTTTTCGAAAATTTAGCTAAAAAAAAATATATACAAACCTTTTATTCAAAGCAGAATTGAAATAATTCATAAATTTATTTTTTATAGGCAAAACATGAATTACAATATAACAATAGATGTGAAAGGGATATAGATTCAATTGAAATAAAAGCAGATTAAATAATTCTTAACTATTACTATAATTTGAAAAAAAAATAATGAAAAATTGTCGACAACTTCTTAAGTTTAATAAACTTTATTGCAGTATTTTGGATCAATTTTTTTTTTTATATTAAGCAGAAATGAAAATTGTAAGTCTAGAGTTATTAAATACTTGTGGGATCAGTTAGTCGGTAATATAAGATTCAAAAGAGTAGGTTTAAATTAAAACTAAAAAAACGTGGGTCGTTATCGGAATGTTATAATTTTATATCGCAATTATTATTGCATACAAATGTATACAAGTTAAGTCAAATTTATAAAGCAGTTTTGGATTTATTCATTTTTTTTTAGCAAAACCATATAATTATTTATTTATTATTTTTTTGTGTTTATTTATTTTTGGAAAGCTGAGCTCAAAGGGGCCTTAAGGCGAGATGATTAATTTATCTTTTTGGGTTTTTTTTTGTATAAAATAATAAAAATCAGTAAAGTACATCTCCCGAATAATAATAACAGCAATTTAAGACTGCATTCCTGAGAGATAGCGCTAATTGACGACAGCCTTCAGTGGCAGATATTGAGAGAGAACAAAGAGACAGAAAGCTAACCACTTGGACAAACAGCAATAAAACGGCCAAGAACGAGCTGGAGCACACTGGGCTGTACTGTGTAATGCGGCTTAGTATACACAGCCCCGCACAAAGCAAGCTTCGTCTTTTTGCCTGTCTTTGGCGTATCCTTCACTTCTATTTCTTTTTCGTATGTTCTTTATTGTAACCCGTCTCGATCCTTTTCCCATTATGATCACGTACTTCACAAAGACATGTCGCAGTTGCATTGTGCTTCAGCCACTGCACTCGTACTGGACCGACCATTGGAAGAATTGTTTATACACGTACCAACTCGGAATGATAGTTCGAAAACTGACCCACAAGAATCCAACTTACAACACTAACTTCTACCATTCTAAGTACCAAGAATGATCTCGGAGAAACTTAAGGATGTGATAGTAGACCTCAAGAGCAAATGTAAAGTTCATTCGGGATATGGTTCATATCTGAACAATATAGGAGTAAATTCAAGTTAATGTTATAGTACAATAAAAATATTTTATCGTTACCAGCAATACAAAATATTTTTAATCATGCTAAGTTAATTTGCAAATTTAATTGTTTTCTAAATGAGAATTTACTCTCCTTTACCCATATTAAATATTTTATTTTGCTGAATATACCGGTGCTTTTGAAAAGATATAATTTCACAAAATTAGAATTCTGTAATAGAACTCAACTATATCATTGTCTATAGTAGTAACAATAATCGAAAATAATTCATGGTTTGAAGAAATCAGTAATTTGCATTATTTAGTCGCCTAATTCGAAGCCTATTTCAAATAATTAAAAAAATTATTTTACTAATTTTTAAAGAAGATTTTGTCTAGTTTACAATGCTGCAATTTAAAATTACCTATCTTTAATAGTTTTTTAGTCATCGCTTCCTATTTTAGATACATTTCTCACAAAACATTTGACTCTGAAATAAAAAAATAAATAAATTTACTTCATCTATGATCTGAAGAGGACCATAGTCAAATGAACTTTTATTTTTCATTTGATAACTTTTATCACTTCGTTAAATTTCGGAAATTATTTATGGAACACCCAGTATATTTCTTCAAAAAATGACACATTACGATCCGTAAAAATCCTGGCATTTATTTCAGAATAAAAATAA
>NW_027114321.1:833883-840104 GCF_000696795.3 Halyomorpha halys | reverse complement strand
ATTTATAAAGTTTTAATGTTAATTTTTTCTGTGCTTATCATAAAGTTTTCATTTAATTTGAAACGCAACTTACTCTGACTATGGCATATATTACACAAAATATGACATCATGATAATTGAATAGCTATTCGAACAAAGTGATACTTAAAATAAAATAAAATTTATATGTTATTATTACAAAAATAGGTTTAGAACACTCGGCTATCGTGAGGGGTTGGCAGAATAGAATTTATTGTAATTATGTGTATATTTTATGACTCATATATATTGTATTAGCTGGAAATAAAGGTTTCCATTCAGAATAAATGCGGAAGAGCAATAATTAAATCGTTTTTAGTTTTAAATTTTGTTTAAAAAAAATGTATAGTAAAATTGAGATTAGAGCATATTATATTAGCCTCTACTCGATTTATTTGTATTTAAAAATAACAGGAAGAGGATATAAACTTCTTTAAACATTTAAATGTAGAAAGCAGGAATGATAAATGACCTGAGGTTTCAATAAGACAAAATTATATCTTCATATCAGGAGTCAATTGAAAATCGAATCACTATTAAAATGATGAATCGTCATTATGTGGCAATCTGATCGGAGCGGGCCAAATGTCACTTCCTCTTAAATACAATGCACCTCTGCGGAGCAATCGACATGGAAAATATTTTAATGAAGAGGCTTTTAATTGCGACATTTGTGCGAAATGTCGTAGCCTCATTGACAACTCAGAAGTCTCTTTTGCATAAAGACATGCAAAGTCTCCTTCAGACATGTTGTTATACAAGATGTATGCCGCTTATGACATTGGGCTAGGGTTATTTTGAATACAGTCGCTAAACCGTAAGTCAATTGTGATTCTGTGCTCAGCTCTGAGCTACTGTTATCAGATCGCACGTCTGGACGAGGATATGAGCTCGTTTGACCATCTGGCTCATGCTTCAAGATGCCGGCCAAGATATATTGTATTTATTTCTTTTCAATTAAATAATAAATCATACATCGTTAATATATTATGAAGCCTGTCGATCCACAGAGCAACTATTGAAAAACATTTTGTAAACCAATTTAATTTTAAAAATATAACTTTTTATAAGCTAGAGCTTTCATTATTGTTTTTTTTTCAAACTAATCTTTACCGTTATTTTAAATCATCAGTTAATTAAATTAAGTACAGTACAGGAATATTCTTTCAAAAGTTACTATATCTACTCTTGGAAAATTATTGTTAAACAATTATTATTGCAGCATCTAATGTAGATGCATTGGATTTCTACCAAAAATGTTAATCTGTAACCGACATTTAACAGAAATTCATTATTATTAAGTTTTGATAGATAATTTAATTTTTAAAAACTCTAATAGGTAGTTTAATTAAAGGTTAGATTAAAAACAAAAAAGTTATAAAAGAACTTTTTGTTAATATCCTACGTTGCGATCCGAATGGCTAGTCTTCATCAGAACTAAATAAACAAGGCATAAAATAGTTCTACAGTGTTTCATATATTGACAATTTAGCCTTAATAATAACCTGAAATGTGGGTCGAAATGTTGGACTTATATAAAGAGATTTTTTTTTGCTTGATTTTTTTTTTGTCTACTTCCAAAAGGTTTTTTTTTAAAATTTATTTAATGTAATTTACAACTGTACAAAATAATACAATAGGTAAATATGTTTTATGGTTCATATATGCTTGAAAATCTTGGGAAGGAACGACCCATTGGTGGTCCCGTGGCCATCTTCTTATCAAAAAATAATGAAATTATTATTATCACATACATTATTACTTTTAAATAACGTAAATTCATTCGTCGAAGCTTGGATAGTTCATTTATTGAAACACATTCGGTGAAAGCACCCCCCCCCCAAAAAAAAATATGCTCAATAATTACAGAAAAATAAATCTATTTAGGACACTTTACTAAACCTCCAGAAGCCTTTGAACGCACAACCTTACGATCAGAAAGAAATAAAACTAAAAGAGTTCACATTTTCGCAAAGCTGCGAACAAAACTCTGCCCAATATCCAGCTAACGATTTTATCATTAAATCTAAAGCAGGAACTTAGGGGTACAATATATTATCTTCCAGGTGTTTAGCAATATTTGCAATAAAAAATCTAAAATATTCATAAACCAAAATTGTATACATTCTCACATTAGGGTCTAATATCTTTTTTTATTACCCATCTTGAATTTCAAAAATACATAAAATTCCTCTGAATATCTTTTATTAATGATTTAGTATAAATTCCATACCATTTGTGTCATTCTTTACAAAGCTGAATTTTAGTGTTTCACTAGTTGAGTAACATCGTTAGGATTTCCAAGATCGTAAAAAAAAGAATGTAACGTTTGTTCTTTATTACGTGTTTAATAGATTTTAGCATCATTTTATGACAAAATTATGCAACATAAGAGGAAGCCTTTACCAATTGGTATTGATTGTTAAGAAATTGAAATATATGACTAATAAAAGAGGCCGTTCATGCATTTTTTTTCTATCTTTTGTGAATGGTGTCAGATTTCAAGAGTTTTCATTACCATAAAGATAAATACATATATACTATATATAAGACAACTGATAATATTTTTATCATGTTTTTTTTTTTTTATAAGTGAAGAGAAAACCAAAAGTTATAAAATAAATCATAAGGTTATGATGCGACTTGTCAGGGGAAAAGAAATGATGTGTTAGCGAACATGATGAATCTTCGAACCCCACAATTACCATGCTATCTGAACGATGTATCTTGCGAAAACTGCAACTTTCGTGAACACATTATCACAGCGTAGTCCCACTGTATTGTTGTTTTTTATCCAGAGCCGAACAAGTTTCAATCTTATTACTCGAATTATTTATTTTCTTTCAAAATTTCGAACGCCTATAATCAAAGTCTTTGTACCATGCTCGCAAATCATGATGGATGGCCCTTTATCGTAAATATTTCGCAGTATTTCATAGAGGATTTTTCTTTGCAGAACAATCACTATATTAATATTCAGGTTCGTAGTTATTACTGGAAATCACTCATTGAAGTTGGCGTCCTTAGAAAAATTCACAGCCTTAAAAGCATAAGAACAAAATCTGCATCAAGATTGCAAGGTTAGAATTTTCATTTTTTTATTTTGTTTAACACCTACATGCAGTGTTAGCTCTCTATTATGATTTTTTTAAACAATTATTTTCCTGAGATATTAACCCAGTTTTAGTACTTTTTTCCCTTTTATCTTTGGCATGATTTAAATTTAAATTATCTCCCTTT
The DNA here is from genome assembly GCF_000696795.3 of Halyomorpha halys. Taxonomy (NCBI): domain Eukaryota; kingdom Metazoa; phylum Arthropoda; class Insecta; order Hemiptera; family Pentatomidae; genus Halyomorpha; species Halyomorpha halys. The sequence goes on along the minus strand of NW_027114321.1, from coordinate 836,846 downwards.
TGTTCATTATCTATATGTTTGTTCCACGATAACACTCACTTTGTTAAAACTTACGTCAGTTTGTCAATATGTATTCATTTTTTTTTTTTTATTTTACTCCAAAATCACAAAGCTTCTAATTTGAAAATAGTCGATAGTAATTATTTTACTTTTAATTTTTTTACACCGTTAAATTTTTATAAATTGATAATTAATGACTGAAATCGTCGAAAAAAATGTATTATTTTTTTAAAAATCTTTATTCAATTTAACCTGAATTGAACCAGTATTTGATAATGAATAATGGAAGAGATAAAATGGTTACTATCTAACTGTTGTTATATCTAATGTATATAAAAGTGGGACATAAAGGTAAAAAAAAAAAAGTATATAGGAAACGCTGAAGTATCTTCATTGTAGAGATTTTACATCTGGTATAAAAACGTTATTTTTTTTAGATTGAAATTTATTTTGAATTTATGAAATATAACAAAAATCAGACAAAATTCATGATCTTCAGAAATTTAATGGGAATTTAAATATTTGTCTAGAAAAATATTATTTTACATCAATATAGCATTTCCACAAGTATTCAGGAGGTTTACTAGAAGTTAAAAGGTTTGCAATCGTTATTACTTCAACTAATTATTTCTTACCATCCTAAATAAGTACTGTAAATAAATATTAATCTTTATATAAAATCCTTTTTTTTTTATTAGAATAAATAGAGGCGTTTTATGGTTTGATGTCTGATATAGTGTGAATAAGGATAAGGAATGCATTGTTATTCAGAGAAACACATTAGACCAATAAAAAAAACACATTCATGTGGTTTTATAGTAAAATTTAAAACCTTACTAATCGGGTTATAATTGGCTAAAGTAGACTGCTGACATTTATTCTAACCTTTTGACCTTTTCAGACGTGTAAGCAATTAATAAAATAGATGAACATATATACGCTGTGAGCTCACTAAATAACGAAAGCTAAGTTTCATGGTTTATTTGTGATCCATGGAACCGGTCCGAACTTACCTGCAAAGGATCTCGGCTCTGCAGCTCATTCCTGTTTATTTTTATGATCACTGGGATAAGATTGAGTGCGTGGATTTTCCCTGACTTAATGATCTGCTAAGTTGTATATATTACTTCTTTTTTTTTTAATACTCTAATTTTATTTTTATTTTTATAATAATACAAAGAAAAGCATATGAGTGATTAACTCACATCACATATCGCCACTTCCATGTAACAGAGCTAGGACCTAAAATAGTTTCAACGTTTGACTACAATATGTCATCTGTAAAGCGTCTCATATATTTGAATTAGTTATACTCACAAAGTTTTCTTTAAATATTATAAACATCAAATAAAGGTATTAACTCTTAAATACATGACTTTTTAATATTTATAAAAGAAATCTAAGAAGTATAAAGGTCATTGAACAATATAAAACATGAAAATAAATTAAAAATTAAAAGACGTTTAAATTCTTCGAAAATATGAACATTAAACGATCCTTGATGCACCTGAGTTATAATTCTGACACATAATTTCTAACAAAACTTTATACTCTTTTTTCGCAATTCCTTGGTTTACTTATAGTTGAAATATATTTTCTGAACTGGTACTAACCATGTAAAGGATGATCACAAATCAATCCACCAAACACAACAAAAACAATGCTATAATAATAAATAATACTCTAAATGCAAATTTACTGTTTACATTTTTTACAGTCTTCCTCGAACAAAAATAACCAACTTTGTACCGAGTTGCCCGTAAATGAGGAATTTATTAAGGTCTGATTGTTAGGAATCAGTTTAGGAGAGTTTTAACTGGTAAATCCATTATAAAATTGCACTTAAGTAACATCATTTTCAGAAATTATTTCAGAAAGGGGGTCCAATGCCCCAGGCCAGGAGGGGTATGGGCCGCACATAGTTTAATTTTTAGCCTAATGGTCTGTACAGTTCTACAGATTGGTAGCCCCTGAGTTAGATGAATATATATCTAGCAATTTCAGGGCAGAGTTTGTTTAGTTTCATATTATTGGAGTTTTATATTTTAAAGTGTTATTCTGTTATAAACACTATTTCAACGGTTAAAATTTCTAGGTCTTAGTTTTTACCAACGATTTTAATTTTCTTTTTCCTTTTTTAATGTTAATAACTGGTCTTCATATTTTTGAAATTAACAGCGAATGTATCTTTAGGTTTCGATTCCTTAATAGGCAATCCTTTAACACCTCAGCCATATTACATAATCCTCACAAGGCCTAAGACGAACATCCCCGAAAGGTGTTGGTCAGACCTAACGAGTTGAGTGACTTCCTGCAGATAGGGCTACGGTAGAGAACCACTGGTCGGTCGGCCAGATAATTAGAATGCTTAAAGACAATGGCTTCAGTTGATGTATGTTCTATTGTCTGCGGACCCGGTTCGAGGTCTCCTTCCTTCGACAATGGGTCACTATACCTTAGCTCATCTCTGGCTATTAATAGATAAATAAAATGGCTAGATAATAAATTCAATTAACATATTCATCATCATATGTGGAGAGAAAAAAGTAACAGTAATATTTCAGAAAATGGCTGACATAAGGTGTACTTCATGCGATATATAACATCATCATATTGACACTGTACTTCCACTGAAACGTATTCAGATTAACTTGAAGGAACTATCTAGGGAAAATTTAATTAAAGTGATATATGTCAGATTTCAAAATATTCTACATTGCATAAAAGAATAAATATATTTCAACTTAGAAAGATTTTCCCTTTTTTTACTCCCCTCTTTAGATATTACCATTATATCGACTGCGAAGATGAGATGCATTAAATTTTAAATTTTACATCATAGTATTGCTTTGAATTTTTATAAAAAATAAATATTTAAAGAGTAGTCTCAATTTCTGCAAATAATATATCATAACCCTTAAAATATAATTGACATGTATTATTTATAATATAATTGACTTATA
>NW_027114321.1:807685-833448 GCF_000696795.3 Halyomorpha halys | reverse complement strand
ATATAACCATACTTATAACCATACCTAATAGATAAATTGTTTGAAATATACAAATTATAAACTAAACGTATATTGGTCATAATCGCATAATTTATTACCCCTCCCTCTCCTTCATATGTAAAAATAATATCAAACGTAAAAATAATAGTAATTTAATTTTCAATATTCTTACTTTTGGAACAAAAATTTATTATAGAACTATATTATGACAGTAAGCATAATATACTACGAATTTTATTTGTCTTTGTGTATGAAATATTATTACATTGTATCTTACTTAGGCAAATAGGCCATAGGGATAAGATAGTAAATACACACTGTATTTGCAAAAAATATAAATAAATTAAATTATATAGGAAATCTTAAAATATTTATGATTTTAAATAACATTTTATCCATAAACAATAATACTATATATCAACTTGCATACCTTAAAATAATTTCTATTACAAGCCAATATGCCTAAGCCAACTTCATAAAAGATTTTAAACTATTTTGCAGCAAATGTTATTTCTAATTACACATTGATTGAAAAAAACAACCTTCAAAAGATTATGAATTAAATAATTAATTAATCTTAATTAGAGTAATACTACATTAAATAAAAATTATAGAGTAAAATATTTAAATAATTTGTTTAAAAAATTACATAAGAAATGTATAGGTTGATAGTTGAAAAAAGGTTTGAACAGTGTTCTGTATTTCCACTAACCAAGAGAATGCATGCACTCAGTACATTCAAGTATTGCGGGACAGTAGCATTCTAGCCAGGAATGCTACTATCCATTTGTTTAAAACAGATATAATATAAATATGTTTTTTTTGAGAGAGGAAAAACAAACAAGTTATATATATAAGAAATAGGAATTACATAAAAGGATTTGGCTTTCTAAACAGAAGCTCCTGCGAAGATCTCTGCATAAGGAAGCGAACCTGGCGTGGTAGCTGCATCAGGACCAAGGGCTGACAGCAACTGACTCAATGGTCTTTGTCATTCAAAATAGCTTTATGAAAGAGGAGCGTGCTACTGATGGCAATACTAAAGAAAGTGACTCCTCAACTGACAGCATCTCTTTTCAATTCGGTTTCTCGCACCGAAGATGTTCAGGCCATACGCTTGCTCAAGTTTTGTAACTCAATCTACCCACTCCATGTGGAGTTGTTTCATTTCTATATATTTTTAGACCAGAAAAATTGGTTAACAACGTATACGATGTCATAGGAGTTTTTAAAAAAAATGTATACGATAAAAAGAAAAACTACTAAAAAGTATTATTAGACTTATTTAAAAGAAAAAGAAAGTAATAATGAGGAAAAAAAAACACCTTTTTATTACCCGGCACATATGAATGCAATAAGTTATTTATAAAGATAATGTATAATACATCCATATTTTTTCTCATTACTAATGCTAATCAATCACTTCTATTTAAAATAAACTGGCAAAATCCTAGACAAAAATATATATTTGTCTGTCTATAAACTTTTTTCATACATATTAGTTTATGTTCTATTTTCGTAGATTCCGATTGCTACAACACCTACTTGACATAGGCACTAAACTTCTCATACACTACAAAAATAATCAGACCAATTTAGACATATGGAATTGAGCTCTGGGGCTCTACCAAACCATCAAATTATCTTACAATCCAAAATCCTACATAAAATCCTTGATGCTCCTTATTACGTTACAAATAAACTCATCCACAAAGACCTTAACATTCGTTGCAGATTTGATCCAAAACAGATATGCGTCTTTTCAACCCAACCTAACCCATTAATTCTTTATCTCTCATCCCTAACAATCCTCCGAGGCGTCTGAAAAGAAGATGACCACGGTACTTTCTAATTTAAATTAATGCTTAAAGTATCACCAATGGGTGGTTCCTTCCCAAGATTTTCAAGAGTAAATAAAACATACAAAATATTTACTTATTGTATTTGTTATATAAACAGTTGTAAACCACATTAAATAAATAAATAAGAAGTTAATTAAAATTTAACTTCTTATTTATGTAAAATATATAATTTTAATGTAACTATCTAAACAGTATGAACTTTTCTATTAAAATAGGAAAAACGAAGTAACGAAATTATTTCTTATTTACTGGTATTTGCCCAATACAAGTAAATGGAAAACTTTATGTTCTAGTCAATGTTAGAATGTAAAAGAAGATTTATTTTAATTCAAAACCTCCTCATTTAGGAACGATTTTGTTTCTATTTTTACTTTCGTCATTAATTAGATTTTTAAATAATTTTCAAAAGACATAAAGTATGTAGAGCGTTAAAATGCATTTTAATCTGCTGACATACAGAATTATTTAAAAATGCCTCCCAAAAGTACGATTTTTTTGTAATTTTGTAGATGAAATCATCTTCAAATTTAAAAATATAGAAAAAAAAAATTACGGCATTGCGGAGTGCACATTTTCCTTATTCAGCTACTTTGAATTTATCATTGGAATAAATTTCTTTATGTTTAAGACAGATACTTCAAGTTTCATTCTCAATAGCACAACTTTCTAAAATGAAATGGATGGATTAAATGACATAAGAATCAATGAAATAAATGCTACGTTGTCAATTTGATAATTTGTTGTGTGTTTTTTTAATATATACCATGCCGTTTAACTCCAATGATTTCGGCACTCCCATTGATCATTGTAACCGAAATAAGAGTGACGATGTTGAAATGTTTCTTTTATTGTTATTAAAATAAATATAAATATAAACTTTCATTGATTTTTTATGAACATTAATTTGCCCAAGGAATTTGTTTTAGGTTGAAAACTTTAATAAATTTAGCTTTTTACTCTTCATTTCATACAATTTTTATTTTACATCCTCAAATTATTTTAAAATATAACTCGTGCCGTGTCGAACTTGTTTCTTCACAAGACATTCTTGAAATAGGATTGAACTATAATTATTGAGGCATCTAAAACGAGGTGAAAAAATCCTTATGTAATGGCTTTGATGACTGGCATAGGGCGAACCATTCATCTCATCCTGGACCCTTTCAGTAATTAACATCCTTATTAGGTTAGGCGGGGCAATCATATCGATTCCACTTTCACGATCCCAGACTTATCGATTGTGACACTGATGACTCTCCGAACGAGTGCAGCCTTACCTAATGATAGCGGTACCAATATAGAACCTCTTCGTCGAGAGGGGTCACCGGTGCACTTTATGTAACAAAAGATCTCCTTTTCAAATGTCGTTATCACTCGGTAGACATACGGTAAGTAAGCACTTGGTCTTGAGTAGTGATCTTCAAAGCCGAAGTGTTCGGAGAAGAGTTTATATAACCGGTGTCGAACGCATACCCAGAAGTCTTCGTGATTATTAACCGGAAAGTAAGTTATCTAAAGCTTGGTCCATGAAGTCGGTGGACTTGATGGGATCAATTATTATCTCCATATAGATACAGTCAGGTAAACTTTCGAGAAGATAACCTTTTTCATTCTAGACGTTAATTACATGTTCCTAAAACCGGTATAATAATTTTAATAATGAATTTTAGAAAGTTTATGAATTTCAGTTTGTCGTAAGTAGTGATTGAGGTATATATAACTGGAAAATAAACAACAAAGAATTTAGTGTGTTTTATTTACAATACTTCATATCTGCATCTATGCTTTGATATTATTATACATAAGGGTCGAGTTGAGAACATTAAAATCAGTGCTAAATAATGAACTCAACATATTTCAGATGTTAAATCGAACCACAATATGAAATTAGGAACCACCTTACATTTTTATGAAAAAGAATTATATAAGCGATGTCAATAATTGTTCTAAGAATTTTCATTATGCATTATAAACCGATACAAGGAATACAACTCATAAGACATAGGTAAAAACAAGTAGATATATGAAGCATATGCAAGTTTAATCATAAATGAGTTTCAAGTCAGTATTTTAACATTTAAGAATAGGAAATCCTGTTTAAATTTTTAATACTGATCAGTTATTTAATTTACTACTAAAACTAATAAGGGTTCAATAGTAATAAAATCACAGGATAACATTGGCTTCCATATTAAGTGATTAAATAAGTTATGAAAAAAATTGCAATTTGTATTTCTTCAGAAGGAAGATTAATTCAATAACCTCGAAAAAAAGTATATTTGATATTTTAAATTAATATGTCTAAATTAAATGTTTTTAATGACCTAAAAACCTGCCGAAATTCACACCGTTACTGGCTCCTAATCTCCGAACCCGTTGACCTATGACTCCTCATTCCGAGGTCTCCAACGCACGTTTCATCACGCGTGTCTTGTCTGATCTTCGTGACGGCCATGATATCGTGTTGGTTCGGGAATGAATTTACTTTTAGCAAACACTTCATTTCAGAGACTCTTTTAGTAGTTGCAACGACAGAAGTCTTACTCAACTAAGGAACGCAATGTTCTAACTACTTATAGATACAACGTGAGCATCTTGCTGCAACCGTGATAGGTTTACGTGTTATGCTATTGCAAAGAGATGTAGAAGGTACAGACATGTTTGTTTTTATTCATTACACATAAATTTATATATCAATTTTATTCATGACGAAATTTCTTTGTAGTTCCTGAAAAATTCGTTGTTGATTTTTTACTCATTTACCTCGAACATTATACCTAACCATCTAGTTCATTAAAAATCATCGTTCCCTTGTGAGATTCAAAAAAAGGATTTAGACTGTCTATGGTTGTTGTATCCAAACATATGATGACTACCTTAAATTGACATAATAAAATTCATATATACACAATCTGATAAACAACCAACTGTCACTAAAATTTATAAGATCCACATTAGTAACTATCAACAAGTCATTGAAATATCTCTTGAGAACAATCTGTTCGAATAAATGAACTCTCGAAATCTCTTTCCAGTTTAGGTATTTGTTTATTAGTGAGTTACAAAACAATTAACATCTTATATTTGTTGTCTTACAGTTGGATGAGCTAGAAATATGAAAACTTTTAAAACCTAATCGTTTATTAGGTTAATAAAACAACTTAGCAACGTTTTTGAAATAAAGTAATCAGTAACTGATCCCGCCTCTCATTTTACAAAGTAATTTTTATTCTCTCATTTAAAAAAAAAAATAATATTCAACATTGTGGAATAAAATATATTCATTTCTATACCTCAAAGTGGCACCTATTCTTAACTAACTTGGAATATAAATAATATTGATCGTTTCTTGACTTAATAAATAAATATATTACTATTCAGTTTATTAGATTGATATATTATTTTCTAAAAATCAATTAATTAATCTATAAATTGAATTCATAGATCATAAGACAAAACGCACTTAAACAAATACTATAAGAATAAAATGTTTCAGAATTCAATAATAAAATAAAATATAACTCAAATAACCACCCAAAAAAATATTATATTTAGAAGATATACATTAAAGGAAAATATATTACAATTTTAAATTGTTGTGTTAAGATGGCCTCGAAATCGTCTACCCTAAAAATGTTATTTGAGTTCTTAACACACATCACACTTTCTTGTTGAATATATTTTTAATACAGTTGAATTTATTAAGTTGGAGTATTTTATATATCCATAAAAATGACTAAACAAATTTGAAATCATTAAAAAAATATTCAATACTTTTTATTATTAACTGTTCCAGCCACGTCTGTGTGAGTTCTCGGCAATCCGGCGGAGAGAGAGGTGAGGCACGAAGCTCAACTTAATTCCGACCATCGGAAAGTTTTCAGTGTTTTCAATTAATAAAAATATCTTAAATAAATCAAAGACCTCTAGGCTTTTTGAAACTTCATCTTAAGTTTGCTTTAGTAAATTAGCTGTCATATAAGTTCCTGCGGAGCTCCCAGACATATTTATAGGGAAACTTTGGCTAATGCAAAACTGAAGGAAGTTTCTCCAAAAGAAGAAGCAATATAGACCCCGGGGACCTCGCCCTCTTTGGAACTCTTCGATCACCCATCGATTAAGGTTGGAGGTGCAGTAATGCGTCGGCCAGTGGGTGGTGACATTTCGTCAATTGAGCAGTAAAAGTGTGACACTTGTTGCGGAATAATTGCTCGGAATAATTTGCATTTCAATATGTCCGGTAGGTGTGCAATCTATTGTATTAAAAGTGACATTAAATGGTAGTTAGTACGATCTAGTACTAGGACACCGAGGTTTCTAAATGCGGTTCGCAAATTGGTTGGTGCATGAGATGCAGTCATGGGCAATCAGCGCATTGACGGTGAAGGAATGTTGGCGATGGAATGCCTGCGCTCATGAGACTCTTGCTATAATCATTTTTAGTATCGTGCGAAGGACTCATTACAAGACCTTATGTAATTAATCGTAGTCTATAATTTATTTAATGATAATTATAGACTATTGACTGATTGCTTATTCAAGTTTAAGATAATACAAATTAAAAAAAAGGATTTCATTTTTCATTGTTGGCTTTTAAATAAGTAAATCTTATGATGACATAAGTACCTTGGAAATTCCATCTCAGTGTTAAAATTATAATAATTTTTATACATTTTTTCTAGATATGTTACGATTATGGTAATCTAGTTTTGTAGAATATTATCCAACAAATCGTGCATTAAAAAACCAAAAAAACGTGCAGTAAAAAATTCAAAATGTGTGAAACCGGGCAGTAAAAACCCATAATATGTACTAAAAACCAAAATTCTGCAATAATCAAATTTACTGTTCAATTTATAATATAAATACACGAAAAACTTACTTAACCTTGTTGGGTGAAATTGTAAAAGAACTTTTTGGTTGGGTGAGTGTTAGTCGAGTGGTTAGCAGGTAAGTGGAACAATAATGTACAATACAATGTTCTTCGAAAAGAAACTATATTGGATCGTTGAGAATTCATCGTTGGTCTTTTTTCCTGTCTTGTAAGAATTTTTAAAATACAAGAATATGATTATGAAGCTCTCAAATTTCTATGGACCTCAAATTAATTTCGTTGTTATTTTTTTACACCCTCAAAGGAAGTTGTATTGCTATGGTTGTAGTAACTTTTTACTTAGAAATGGACCATTAGAAGATTTTTGTTCTTAGGTTATTAGAACTGTCACAGAATTAGAAAGTTAGATGACTAATTAGTTAATTAGAACTAATAAATTAGTCTGGAGGATATTTTGAGGAATCAGGTAAGCTATTACATTCTTATATTATCTTTGGTACAGTCTACATCTGTTTACGCAGGTTTCCCTTTTGTGGTCTCTTTATTGACGTTAAACTCCCGGGTTACCAATAACTGTGAATAAGCCCAAACATTTAAAATCGCTGTCGTTATCACCAAGAACTATTGCTTCACCAATCCGGAAACCTCAACGGGTCATATGCATCATCGAAACTTTCTCAACGACTTATGACTTATATATCTCCCCGGATCGAGGTTTATGATGGTCTAATGGTGTTTGAGAAGGTCCTCACAGATGCGGTAGAAGTTTTATTGGCCGTAACTGGTTTATTGAACCGTGTAAGCTGACTTATATAAGTGACTTATACTATACAGAAGAAGTTCTCTCGAGTAGAATAGATTCTACATCCTACGCACAATTTCCTAACTCATACTTTCGATACTCGCTCTATCATTAACATTCTTCCGAACATATTCTTTTTTTATCTGGAGCATGAATCAGTTATTGTAAGTGTACTACGCCAATAGTGCCGTTGTTGAATGTTTCCACCATCAAGTCTCCATGTTAATGCTGTAGAGAAGATATGACAATGGAGCCCAAATTTGCTACAAATATTTACCAAATTTTACAAATAATAAATAACTATAATAATATTTTTCTTAACCATCAAAGTGCCCTCAAACAACGCGACTTTATAAAAAATATAGGTCTTGAAATATCTAGGTTATGAGATATTTATTTTCTTGACATTAGTTTAATTCACAGTCAAATAAGTTGTAATGGAATATTTTAATAGTAAAAAATAAAATATAATGCCTAAATATAAATATGTCCTTAAATTTTCAAGATTTGTGATCATTCAGATAATTAATATTTTAACAAGAATGAAAATTTATAATCATATAAGAGTCTTATGTATCAGACATTATTGATTTTCAAAAAGTATTATTTCTTAATAAAATTTCATAATCCCTTATTTCAATTATTATTTTGCATATAAATTACAAGCATGAGAAGTTCAATTCTGGAACAGTCTAAGAATTAGTTATTTTTAAATTACAACTTCTAGAAAATTTAACACTTTTCAAAATTTTAATATTACTGGAATATGACTAACTGAGTATAACGAACATTCAGAATTCACTCTGCATTGTAAACTGTGATACTAGAACCAGTTATTTCAAATAATAACAATTAATTTCATTTGACAAAAAGAAAAGAAATTATTTTTACGAAATAAAGAACTCTTAGTTCTCAACGAGACTCAAGATAGTTAATGCTATTTACTCATTCAAACATGATATCGTACGATATTTCGGCGCCTAATTTAAAAAAATAAAATAAAGTCAAAAATTCATTAAAGAATTCTTACTACTTTATAGTAGGGGAATATTGAAAATAATAACAATAAAAAATAACTGTACAATGCACCATTAAAAATATTATTACATTATTTACATAAATTTAGGAATATTTTTTCATAGGATTAAATTTGGTTTACACGTATCACTACAATCCTGTCACTATATTTTTTAGAATTGAAACATTTATTCAAAACTATTGAAATGAAAATGTATATATGATTTTATAAACAACTTTTTTGTGTAATTTATCAAAAAACTGTAATAATTTTTTACTAATATTATATTTGACCATTCGATTTGGTATTATTCTTTAAATAAAAATTTGAAAAATGAATAAATGGAATATTAATATTGTTTAATACAAATTATTCTTTATAATTATTTTATAATCTTAATTTATTCATATTTGGCAATTCACGAATTCAGAAGCCATTTTTCATCCAATATACAAAAGTCCCTTTAGATGATGACGAATAGCTCCGACTCAAAGAACAGTATTCCATAACTGCCAAGAGACAAACGAAGAGAAACTTGGCCTGGTCATGACATACAGCGCGGTATGGTGATGTTTATATAACGCTAGGAAGGTGGAAGGTGACTTGAGCTTTCGGCTTCTATTGGCAAGCACTAGCCCGTTGGGAATTTGTCTTCTTTTTTAAAAATAAATAAATACCAATTTCCGTTTAAATAGTTGTTTCTAAAATTGAGTCGGAAAAAAAGAAGAAAAAAGTTGAATATTAACACAAAACAAAAATTCAACAAATAAAATTAATCTGTAATATTAATTTACAACATATGATGGGTTAGGAGTGTAGTACTTTGTAAGTACTGTTACTAGACAACGATAGTGCAAGGAAGTGTTTTGATCAAAATCACGCTCAACCACTAGATTATTCCGATATATGTGTATTTATTCTCATGTATAAATTTAAATACTTTCAGTGGTTCATTTTTAAATTTTCTGTTGTCTTGACTTTGTCATCTTAAAATAGTAAAACCTCACTTATCCGTCGTAATCGACAACGATACATTGCCGAAAGAGTCAGTTATAAAAAAATAATTTTGGATAGATTAATTCATATTCTATATGAAACATGTATATAAATACATATCATGCTCATAAGTATGGATATAAGTCCTTCAACTAAAATATTTTATAGAAAGTGCGCCATTACTAACTTCCGTAAATTATGTAACTATTTATGCCCATTCTAAGGTCAAATTAACCAAAATAAGAAATTAGTTTTTAAAAAATCATATCTGTATATACAGAGATGATTTTTTAAAATTTTTTTGATATGGAATATATATTCCATATTAGAAGACTTTTATAATAAACATTTTTTTTTAAAAATACGAGTTCTCTTGTGCCTTTCGACTTATTTTCATAACTCATTTGTACAGGGTGAAAAGTATCTCAATGGTTAAAGAGTCAAAAATTATTGTAAATAAATAAATAAAAATGATATTGTAAACTTCACATACGTTATAACTATTTGTTAACTCGTTATTGTAGGAATATATTTACTGTGTCTAAGGTTGTTAATGTTCATTACTTTGTTGCACATTTACTAAAAGGGCACAGTTTAATAGAAAAAACTACTTTCTATTTTCTATGTAGACTTTTAGTTTGAATAAATTTGTTCCAATGCAAGCATTAATACTTATTTATGTAAATTATTTTTTGGGGGATTGTGTGGCTTCCCTCTCGTATTATAATAATCAACTTACTTTTCTATTCAATATTAATATTTATTATTCTTTTTCAAATTGGGTTCACTCAGCTTTGTATACAAAGAAAACCAACAATTAAACGTTATGTACTTACTAACAGAGTTATATGCTATGTTGAGAGAACAGCTCAGAATGACTACTATTATACCTTTGACCTACGGAAGTTTTCCGTAAACCACAAATTAGACGTCTGATGATATCTTAACCCAATCAGTTCTTTCACACCATCGCTCCATCGACTATGGCGTAATGGTGTGAAGGGACAATGTCGTTACGAAATAGAGGAATGTTTTCTTGGAATTTCCGGGATCACCCACTGACACGATGGGACCCCCGAATTTCACGGTGCGGGTTCAGACTCGCCGGATGTGTTTGGCTTGAAACCGATTGAAGCGGATAGTCATGTCTTCCCTAAGTTTCCAGAACTATTAAATATTCGTGAATTAAGTCAAAACCGTAAAATCCTCAATTATTACTATTACTATGAAGAAGATGGTCGGGATGCAGTCAAAAGGAAACAAGAAATATTCGAGCAACTATTTATTTGCTGACGTTTAAGATATCAAAACAGTCAATTGACTTCAGTTGGTTATTTTTTTTTTTTTAAATAACGTATAATAATTTATAATTGAAATTTATTTATAATTGTATTAGGTATCCTGCCCATGTAAAATTCTTGAATTATAATTAATAATTTATAATAACTATATAATAAATAAATTATTCTATCATTTCGATAAGCCCGTTTTCTCAAATGAATCACAGATTCCCAATAACTTATTTTCAACCAACCTCTCGTTTAACCGCAATGAGGGCAAGGATCCCCTAAATACTAAAATTTTAAAATGTATTTTCTCTCACGAATGACTTGATACTGGCACTTGCATAAACATGAATATTTATCAGACTGGCTCTCCCTGAACTCTCGGGAACTATTTGAAAAATAAAATTCCTTGAGTCAAAATAAACATATTTCAATATTTATGATAATGAGTTCTACGTCGTTAACTTGAAAAAGTAAATTCAAGAAGTAGAAGGCATGGAAACTTCAAATTTGGTAGAAAGGTGTTTGTGTATTAAAAAAAAGGTTTATTTAATATCATAAAGCCGTTTTAATATGGCGGTTAAATACCATTTTTTGGTTTAGTGGAATTTGGAGTGTTTGCCTCAATCATCTAAACAATAGGTTAGCTAAAAAAAATGGCAGAAGTTTTAAATTTGCAACGGCTTGGCTCTTTTCATTAAGAAAGTAACTCAGATTTGGAAATTTGAAGTTGAAAAAACAAGGTCTTTTCACTTTTATCGAACAGTATTAGTCTTTTACGTCAAAAATGTCTCAAAACAGACGTATTTTATAACTTAAAGTCACAAATTTGTCAAATGAAAATGTTAAATGTATTAGTATAAAATAATTTTTATTACATGATCCAGCATTAGAAGGTATTAAATTAAAAAATAATTGCTTAATGAAATCTCCCCGACAATGTAGCTATCGGTCATAGTTATTTACTCGTTGGGAAACATAATATATTTTTCAATAAATCCTTGATTAATTTTAGATTTTTTAACTCTTAACATCCAAGATTAAAAATAATTATTAACAAATCCAACATAAATATATTTGATAACGCTTTCGGTGTACAATATACACAAGCGTAATGGTAGAGAATATTATTTGAATACATAATTCTATGACGAAGCATTACCGAATAAGGCTTTTTCCTATTGCTCATGACCTATTTCGTACCCAGCAAATGTGCTTCTTCCGTCTTCACCATCTTTAACATTAAAATCTCAACTTATTTCGAAGAAAACTTAGCGAACATTTCGCAAAAAGATTCTCGACTACACCAGGCCGACATAGGGCGTGCAATTGAAAGGCAGTTTATTTTCGTAAGTGACGGGTAATACTCCGCGAAAGGTTAGGCGGAATGCTTGATGAGCGAAAGTACTTACGCTGCGCAACGAACGCCTTGAACTGCGTTAAGGAATACTTTTCATGTAGATCAGGACTTAGAACATCCTTTGCCTCGGAGAACATCTCCTAATAAGAAGAAGTGGTAAAGCTTCTTAAAGGGGTCGTGTCCTATGGTGCAACCTAGATTTGAAACGGTTTCTTAGTAGGTGTAAAAAGTTAACTGATACCAACATATTCATTCCAATGTATGCTGTATACTAAGCTAATTCTTACTTTTGGAAAATTGCTAAAAGAAATATTGGCTCATTTCAAGATATTACTTCATATATACTACTTTAATGACACTACAACTATACAATATAAAAATATAGATTAAAAAATATCAATAATTGACATAATATGTATTATTATTTTAAATGATTTACAATGACCTAGCAAATACTAAAATGGATTTTAAATTAATTTTATCAACTTTATTAAGTTCCTTAGGAAATTTTTTAATTGATTATTGTTGATTTTTTTTTAATATTTCATTAAAGAATTATATATTTTACTGAATTTCTTCTGATAATCAGTAAATAAATAAGTAAAGATTCAAAATATATTATGAAAAATATATACAACATATAATAGCAATAACATCTTCAGAGAAATGTTAAAGAAATATTTTTTTTAAGAATTGATTCATAAATATAGAATAGAACCTAATTTATCTTCAGGGTGTTGATTCATAACTTTTCAGTTATTGAATACAAATTACCTTTTAAAGCAAAATTTCTAAATAAATATTTTCAGAGATAAAGAAAATAATATAAAACAAAATTTCCAAAGTTTTCAAAAAGATACTATTTATAATAGTTTAAAAAAAAACAAGCAACAATCAGAGTAAGTAAAACTAGTAAACTCCATTTTAAAACTTAAAGTTAATGAGATAAAAATAGTGGAAAATAAATCAAACGAAACATTGCTATGCTTTATGATAAAATATCAAAACTAAATTTAGTTCATATTATTTCAAATAAATTAATTTAATGATTTTAAAATATCCCTAAAAATGCATTGATATGTTTTATTGATTGTACTATAGACTGGAATTACTGTTTTATAGTCCTAATGACAGTCTATATTTTATGAGTTGATAATTAATTTCACACTGTTGTAATAGGAATAACTTTTACTCAGACCACGAATTAAAGAGATTATCAATTAAAAAAAGAAAGAAAAAAATATATATACACACGTATAAATCTTTTTTTAACGTATTCGATTTCTTTTTCACTCTTAATCGGCCATTCCATCATCATAAAACGTAATATACTTTTTCTCCATGAACAGTTATAGATATTGGTTAAGTTCTAATGTCCTCACGACATTCCTGATCACGATCATTTCATTCTTATTCGTCCTGCCAGTTCCTCGGCCTTCACTGACACTTCCAGGATTCCGGGACACGCTACTACGACAGTACGGTACAGTAACAGCCTTGACCCATAGCCTCCTTGACGTCATCGGACTGAGGATGAGGTTTTTCCCGCCCAAGGAGGATAGCTTTCATCCTTGCACAATCGAGATCTCTAAGTGTTAGTACATGATATCATCCAGGACCATTCTCTTTGAGATATTTTGATAACCTTTCTAATAGGTCCCTGAAAGTAGTGATCTTTACCAGTAAATTCTACGTTTATCTTAAATGTTTTAGAAAACATCATAATCCATCATCAGTTTTATTTTTTATACTAAGGGCTCATTCTTGCATATCAATTTACTCACGATTTTCTGATTACCATTACTTTTTATTTTATTTAAGCCAATACCTTACTTATTTTCCAATCTTATTCACTTTTCCGGAATTTTAGGATATGCGAAAGTTCACCGACTTTTGTGAATACAAGAATCTTGTCTTAAAACAATTTGAAAAAGGAAATGAATCACTTCCCTGAAACAGGCCCACTTATTACAACTTTCAAAACAATCTCAACTTCAATTTAAACAAAAGCGAGAACATTGCGTCACAAAAGAAATTGACAAAACTGGAGCCCTTCCACGTGATCAACTAATGGTTCTCATTTAATTATGTATTGTTATTTCTGTATTACGAAACAGACTTTGAATCCACGTAATTATTACAATAATATAAAGATTTATTTTTTGAAGAAAAAAAAACCGTAAACGAATAAAAGTAGTATTAAAAAAAAGTTTCTGATATTGTGATATAAGCAATATAATTTAGAAACAGGCAGTTTTACAAAATATATAAAATTTTATATTCGCCTTACATAAATTCTGGCTCATAAATAAATGTACGTTAAGGTAGTACATACATCAATATATCGCCTGGCATATAATTTATAATTTCTGAAAAACATCATTTCTAATAAATTTTACTTTGAAATTTTTAGTTATCTAAAGTACTTTTTTCAATTCAAATGAATATGGTTAGTGATATATAAAAAAGTATTCAAAAAATGACTACTATTATTTAGGTTTTGAAAAACAAACAATTAATTAATTAGGTATAAAGAATGTTTTTTAAATATTAATAAATCAGTATCTATATTTCAGGAAAATAATAAAAATAAGACGTTAATTTTTTTTTATTCTAACCTTATTTTTATTATTTTATTTAATGTTTGGAACAAATTAAAAAAAAAAAAATAAAACACATTCCATTATTCATGGTGAGCTCCAGAAATGAATATGGGGATGAAAATGAACAAATTGCTTTGATTATGACCGGATATTGTAAATTATTTGTAGGAAGATTTAGAATACGATGCTTAAGACCATATTGCTTCTTGGCATTTCAAGAGGTTTGATGTTTACTGTTCACACAAAAATAAATTCGATAAATTTCTTTTTTTCATGTCCAAATGTCATTGTTTCTCTAAATTAGAAATGGACTAAATGCATTTCGATCTGAAACTCATACATCATTCATAGAATATGACGTGGTAGTAGTCAATAACTATGTATTGAAGGATTACTTTATTAAACTACAAAATACTAACGCCTAATAATGCAACTTCGTAACGAAACAAAATGTGTTAGTTATATATACATATCCAGTCCTCCAGTTCTTTGAATGATGGATCTGTAAAGACAGAAATTCAGAAGGCTTATGTAAAAATAGGTTTTACTCAGCGCGAAATCTCTTACGGCAGTTTAGGCGAGGGGTACTGTAATCTCTTGAATACAAATGACTGGAACCACTTACTGTCTGAGATAGGCCGCTTCGGAAAAAAACAATGCTAAAAGAAAAAAGAAAAAGAACTTAAGAATGGGGTCAACAGACAAATAAAATTTGCGGAGCATTGGGAGAGTAATATTCTTATATAGTTTATGCATTGGTAGTTTATCATGTGTATTTATTGGGAATAAAATTATAGATTCAAATAAAAATGAAAAAAATCAAATCCCGATTTATGAACTTAAGTTTTAGACACAACATGAGTAATGGATTCCACAAAGAGGACTCATCTATTTCAATTATTAGTTATTATATACATAAATAACATAAATTTACTATTTATCGGAACATCAAAACGTCCCTAAGCAAATATGAAGTTAATAGTAAAGTAATTATACAATACTCTGGAAAATGCTTTTTTCTTCGTATAATACTTTTAAATTTGTTGACTATGAGACCATTCTAAGCTATTTTAAAAAGACTTTATATCTAACGAATGCATTTTTTGTATATACCTGGAAGTCCAACAGCGCCTCAGTTTTTCAGAAAGTAATCATTCGATCTCCCATTATAATTATTCATTATCGATTATAAGTTCTCGTTCAGTTGCAGTACTGTAAATGTTAATTAATTAATAAAATAATCTAAAATTAAAAATTTAGATAAAACATCTTTCTTGAAAATTAAGAGCCTAAGCATACGAAAAATTTAATACCAACAAAAAACATATTATTTTTGCGTTTTCCATTGGTTTTGTTTTTTTAACTGCAATAAATCAATTTTTCAGAGGATGATTAATATAACTTGTTTAGATTACCTTGTAGATTACTAAAAAAAATGTTTCCGTTCAATCTATTCTTCACTATACTGAAAAATCTTTACATCTTCTCAAACAAGTTCCCATTGCTATGTTAGCGGTTAGTAGTCAGATTATCGACGAACCGATAGTAATATTGCCAAGGCCAAGACATCTGCAGATCCACTGTGTTGCAAGTGAAATGGCAAAGCGTTCACAGAATGAGCTGTTATCAAGTGCGGCCAAGGATTCCATACTCAATCCCAAAACAAGACCGAGCGAGGCTAAACGTGTCGCACAACGGCACGATCCCGGGTTCTCCTTGAGTCGTCTTCTTCTAGGGTCAAGGGGTCCTCGTGCTTCGGAGGATATTCTATTGTCTCCAAACAATGAGTTTCTGAGGTGACCCTTTGAAGTTGTTATCCTGTGGGTGTGCATCGGCTGCATTCCACGTCGCCGTAGAGCCGTGTCGGATTGCATTTTGAAAGCTTTGTCATCTATTTAAAAAAATAATACTGTAAATGTAAGTTAGAGGAATAAGTATTTACTCTGTACATTTCGATTGACTTTTCTTTTTTTTTTTGTATATGTGTAATTTTTTTGTTTATATTTAAACTAGAGTAAATGAAATATAGTTGCCGATGAATGCCAATTAAATTAATAGTTTTGGTTCAAAAGTAATTTATGAACTAAGTAGTTCAAAACCACTATACTCTTCATTTCTAAGCACACTACACAATAACGTTTACAATAGAATTATATATATATATATATATATATATATATATATATAAAACAGGACTGTTAAAATTAATGAAAAAATAATTTACCAAAATTAAACAAAAACGAGTTATTATAAGTGTTCAAATTGAGAGAATGATTGGTGTTCGTTTTTTATTAACCCATTTAATTAATGTACATGAAAAACAAATTTAATTCCGTTTAGTTATTTATTCCACTAAAAGATTTCTTATTTCTTTATTCCTTCTTACTGAGTTAACCATTTTAGATTGGATAGACTATTAATGTTGTTCTACCTCATTATTCCAAAATATATGAGATATTAAAATATTTTATATTTTTATTATTAGAACTATCTACGAGGACCATTGCTTCAGGTGTGTTATGAAGTGACTTTCAGAACTATTAAGTGCTGTATGTAACTTTTTTTTATTTAATAATATATGTATTATGAAATTGAAATTTTTAACGCACAAGTTACTTTCAATGTACGTCAATTTTTATATCATTTAATTACTAACTGAATCTTGACTTCGAAATATATTATTACTGAGAAAATAATTCTACACTGTAACTCACTTTACCTGTTCATCTAACTAAATAACCAGTTTGTCCAATCCAGAGCAGCATCACCATCTACAATAGATAGCTGTGATCTAACGCTTACTCGGGACACAAGGAGACACAGCAGATAGCTAATTGCTGGCTTTGATGCTTTGATTCCGTGACAACGATGGGTTCTAGTCCCTCATTAAAAGCTCGAGTACCTCTTCCCCCTTCCCTGTGATTGGGTTGCGATGTATACTGATCCCTGAACCCGAGTTTAGTCTTCGGATAAGGCTAATCCTGTAAGTGAAAGTCCTATGCTTGATATGCTGTGATTCACTCCTAGTTGTGAAACCAAAGCCTATTCGTCTCCCATCCCGTTCCCACGACGTGCTGTTTAAATACAAAACCAACTACCACCGTGTGTTGCATTGCACAAACGTTGATGCAGCTGTGTTATCATTTGCTACGATTCCTATCTAAAAACGTAATGTACATAAAATGACACATAAAATAGAACAATATTATTTTTGAAAATTTGTAGGGTAGGTTTAAAAAGAACTACTTCCACTTTTTGACGAGTTATAGAAGGCATAACTATAATGGATTTTTTACGTTTTTTTTTATGATTTATTTTTCCTCGAAGAAAATCTGCAATATTCTAATGTTCAGTATCTAGTATCAAATATTGAAGGACAGTGAGAGTTTTTTGTCATTCAAAAATTGGAACAGTGGACATTCTTTATTTCGTTCCATGTAGTTATATTAAAAATCAGAATTTTTTGTATTACAGAATTTTAGAAATCTGCTGCCAAATCCTCTAGAATTCTATATCTGCAATCAGTACACCTTCTTTAGATACTTAAATTCAGGTTTTAGGTGATATTATTTAAAAAAAAATATTTGTTCGTTTTTTTTTCGAGGACTTTAGTGATACTGGATTTATTTTTATTATTTCATTTATTCATCATTTATTATTCTAAAAGCCATTATTATTTTGCCAAGATCTCTAATCATAATTGGGAATGGAATGACAAATCAATTGCTTCATAATTTATCTCACAATAATAGATAGTAGTATTTTTATCCAATTTATTATGGGATAATAAGTCTTTCCTCATTTGTTATGTTGGTAATAAATCTTGGAATAATTCTCACTCTGATCTCTAAACCTGTTTTAGATAATGTCATTTTAGAATCTCTAAAATAAATAAAAAGAATATTAATGTAATTACTCTGTTTGATTTGGTTACGTTAAACTATACAATCAACTTAGCAAATAAATAAATATATATTTGTTTTTTAACAAATTAAATTAAAATATAACTACCTCTCTCATATTTTTCTTCTACTTCTACTTCTAACAATAAAGCAATTGGTTCGTTAGCTTTTTTTTAAATTATTATAATACATTACTTATTCAGAATATTAATGCAAGCTGTCACAATCCAAGGTGTTGTATATTATTGATACTCTAATTGATTAAATAATGGAAAAATAATTTGTACACCAGGTAAGGAAAATAAATATACAATTCATATTAACACTTACATAAACCGAACAGCGAAAGACACAAGGGTTCTGGCAATATTTTGAATGAAGTTTTGAAACATCAGGGTGTTATACCGTCTTGACAATATGTTGTATATATTATTAAAATATTAATTCATAATCAAAACAACAGTTAATGAATTAATATTTTTGTTATCTTAATATCGTTATTTTACATCCCTGGCATGTGAATTAGTGTACATGAACCTATAATTTAGTTAAGTAACTACAACATTGGAACTAATTTATAAAATCTACATATAAATTTTGAGACAAAAAATAAAATATTGATTTTTAGAACTGACTTAATCGAAAGTTATACAGAAATCGTGCAAGACAAAGAGAGTGTGGGAGCTCACATTCCACCCACTAGATAGTCAGAACACACGCCGATAGATTCAGTGTTCCTCTAACTTCCAAGGAGTAACCCCACTTCCGAGAAATATCCTCGGATGGAAACTTGATCTCCTTGACACGGCTGCAACTTGAGCCGGTGGAGTGCCATCTGCTATTTGAACTCTAGTCTATGGAAAACAGGATGAAACAACATTGATATTTGGATGTGGCTGTTTATTGCCAATTAGAGATATACTTGAACGCTTGGCTGGCAATTCGTACGTGGGAGGGAGGGTAATTTCATGGACATCACTCAATCGCAGTCGCTGATAGGAGCAATCAACACCCAATCTCCGATTTCCCTATTGAGTAACCGTTTCGTACTTTTAGATCCGACGAATGATTTATCCAACCAAGTTCAAGTGATAATAAAATACATTTTTTTTTACTTTATTATACCTTTTTATTAGCGAATTGGCCTTACAAAATGATAATAATTAACATATTTTATAATTACAAACTCTAGAGTGACGTTTACTTTTGATTTGCTAAAATATTTTTATCAAAGCTACAATTAGGAACTGCTTAAATATAAGTTGTTTTAATGTTTCTATTACAATTTATAAAGTTATACTTAGTTCATTGTTACACGTTTTTGTATTTAAAAGACGAAGCATTGCATCATCCTTCCACTGCTGACATAATATCCAGGCAATTCTTTAGCGGTGCCTCTTTGATAGGTACTAATTGGCTTGCCTTCGGGGACACGTTTCGAAAAAGAAAAAACAGGTTTGGCGGTGTAATCTGCCAAATTATGCCTTACCATATACGATGACTAAATTATCTATACAAGAATGTATATTAAATACAAAATTTACATCTTACGACTAACTACAAAGAAATACCTCTCAACCACCATGAGATATTTTCTTACATTATTATTGTATATCTCGCTTCCTACAGATGGTTGGCCACATTACCTCCCCTATCCCGGATCCCGACTATTAGATCGGCGAGATGGCTCTGGGCAGCCGTCGAAGGAGGGTATCCCATTTAACGTTCCATTTGGCGCTGGCGATATGTCCCCCATCTGAAGCCTGTATAAGGCGATAAGAGGTTGCGAGTTCGATCCTTTCTGAATCGGGAAAATCGTCGTAAGAATAGATAAACCATTTCGCTTGGTTACATAATTTAAATCATCCAAGAGGCAATATAACTAAAATGTATA
Organism: Halyomorpha halys; assembly: GCF_000696795.3. Taxonomy (NCBI): domain Eukaryota; kingdom Metazoa; phylum Arthropoda; class Insecta; order Hemiptera; family Pentatomidae; genus Halyomorpha; species Halyomorpha halys. The sequence continues at coordinate 812,891 of NW_027114321.1, read as the reverse complement.
TTGATAAAAAATAAAATATTAATGAATCATCACAAAGCAAATATGCTGGAGGTGAAGACGAGACAAGTCTTTGTGCAGTGATTGATGCGATCCCAACACGACACTCTCACAGCAACTTCTTCACAGGAAAAAATAACAAAGGCCATTGACGAGTAAAAAATTAATCAGAGGACAGCTATTATAGTGGCGATAATTATAGTCGGCTACAAAAAGGCTACGATAAAATTGAAACTTTTGATCACCCCGCCGTGTCTCGGGCCTTTTGTATGAACATCTTTATCAATATGAAAACAAAAATGGGAACAAAATGATCCGTCACAGTGTTATCAGAATTAAAGCCAATTTGGTCTTCCTTTGAGGTATTTATGATCGATTAGTAACAAAATATAGATAATTGTATTTTACTCCGGAACATTTCAAGTTCAATAGAGTGGTATACAAAAAAGTATTAAAATAGACGATGCACTATTTATTAGAAAATACTAATAAAATTATCTAAAAAATCATACACTATTTTTTTTATAATTAGATTAGTTGATCCTAAATGAACTAACACTTGAACACATCTAATAAATCACTATGTTTAATGCAGGTACTTTCTTTAAAATGAATCTTCAAAACTAAAATTAATTACACAGACTACAATTTAGGTAGTTTCTTGCAACAAAAATTGACATAGTTCCTATTCAAACAATGGAATAGACTATCAAAACAGTTAACAAAAGGGATTTTCCAACACGAGTCAAAATTCTACTTAAAACTTTTGATTCATTGGTAGTATATAATTTGTAATTGAAAAACCTTAATGGGTTTGTTAGATTTTTTTGTAGCTTTGACTTGTGAGAAATAAACCTAGACGTAGAGCTACATGTATAATAAATTGAGTTACTCTCTGAAAATTAACATATCGATCTGTATACAACTCTTTATTTTTGCAACAGCGTGAACTTGCATGAAAATACAATAAGAATGTAAACAGAAATAGTAAGCACGCCCAACACACGCACAGCGAAGAGATAAAAAAAAATTATAATGACGATCATATTTCATAACTGAATGAAAATCAATTGGGACAAGGAATACGTGAAATATATCCAAATTTTTGTGATTGATATTATGATTGACAATATTATTCAAATAGCAATGGCGAATTATTATTACTTTTTCAAATAAATTTATAATTAATTTAATTTCTTGAGATAGGCTTCCACCTTCACTGTTTAACTCGAGTGTTATCTAGGAACGCGTTTAAACGTAATATTTTCAACACAGAAACATCGACGGAAATACTTTCTTGGTCTAATCATCATCGGAACGGCAGGAGCAAGTTTTCTCCTATTTCGTTTCCTTGATGATGTTGCAAGATAGGAACATTTCCTTAAAAAATGCATTGAAAAAATGACCAAAACAAAAATCGACGCATGTTTTAAATACATGAATATTAAGATCGCTTCCCGAAGTCATTTGATGTAAACCAGTCTCTGTGGAACAGGTTTTTCGACTTGGTTGCTTAACTTTTATTATTTAGTGCCACAGGAAGGAATTCTGTTTCAATGTCGAAACTGTTCTGAAACGCTAATTTGTACATGTTCACTGATATATTATTGAATATCCAAGAGTGGCTGAGTATGTAAATATATTTAGCTTCCGGATCAAGATCAATAGAATAAATTAATTCAACGTTTCTAAGTGGTCAGATTTAAAAGTTTAAAGTGAGTTTTCTCTGCAGCTTTTTTTCTTTTGAGTATTAATACATTTTATGTCCAAAACTATCTAAATGGTATATCTAATAAAAAATCGAGGACCTATATAAATAAATAAGATTTCTGTATGTCTATCAATATAATTAAATTTTGGCCAATAAATTGAAACAATATTGTAAGGATCTGTTATTACCCTGAAGAACTAAAAATATGAAACCACTTTAGTGATTACCTGTATATCATTTCTCCCAACGAGGTAGACACGTTAACGACTACGGGTAAAACACAGATAATTTATATCAACTATAGGAAAGTGTTAGAAAAGAGTTTCTAGCGATTTTCTGGCAACCGTCTATTAGAATATTGCCTTTCTGTAATCAAAATATAAAATGTTTGTACGCGATTTTCTCTATTTGAAACGAATTAGTTATATGTTTTAATAAAACAGAAATTGTAGGGGGTTAGGGAGACATGTGATGTTACATATGTCTAATATTAAATCCTGTGGTTTTCATACGAAGTTGTGTGGTCAGGTCTAAGCCTCTCTAAAACTACATCATTTATTCATCCTGTTTAGTGCTCAGAGGAACCAAAAAGCTAACGTCAAACCATTTATTTTGGTTATTTTATGAAGATTTAAAATTAAAAAGCTGAAGTTTATTTTAATTTAATTTAAAAATAATACATAATACTTAGTTTAAAATTAACTGCTTCAATAATTCAATAATATTTCAAATAAAGTAGTTATTTACAATAAATAAATAGATAAAATTCAAAACAGACTAACGTTCTTCACATTTACGTCACTCCTTATAGTCGTATTACTGATAAATTCTTTCCCCACTTTGTTTGAGAACTTTTTGATATTAAATCAACTGAAAATCAATGTGTCGAGTTGTATTTTTTGTACCTGATCACGTAAACCACACATCTTATTTGAGTCAGAGAGTTGTCAGTTTGTATGCGAATTCACTTGGTGTTACATAAGTGTAACAGTGGAGCTCAACTGTTTTGCTCTACCCCAACCATTTTTTCGAGGTTTTCAAGCATTATAGACACAATTAAATAACTTTTCATTTTTATTTTAAAGAACAAAAACAAAGGAAAAATAATGACCTTATTGACGGGGTTCTATTACAATTTATGTTTATTTTATTTTTTAAAATTAGTGTTTTAATCTTAATTAAAGTGTTTGTTTCACTCCGCGTACAAACCTGTTTTATGTTTTAGCAGACTCTAAACTTCAAGCTGGAATGTATTTTTTCAGGTTCTTTTTTATAATGGAAAATATTATAAACCACTTCGGAATTCGGTACTATTCCATGTTTTGTCCTTGGCGAAAAATAAAAATTATTAGTGTTGTTGCTATTTTCATTTTTTAATATTTTTGAAACCTATTATTCCTTTTGTAAATATATGAGTTCATAAAAGGTGGTCATATGAATTAAGGCTAATACACACGTACTCTGGGCAACAGATCCATTGGCGGATGATCCAGATACCCACTTTCGCAATACTAACAGTACTCTAATTATTGCCACATTGGTTGGATGAACAGACTAATAATTAGTTATGTCAGCCGGTCGTCGTGTTTTCACTTTCGCCTGGGACCTAATGGGACTTCCTTGGAAGAATAAAGTCGCCTGCAGAGCTAAAGGTTAAACCGCGCTTTCACCTGCTGCGGTTCGCGCTTTGTGGCATATACTCGTGCCAAGCGACGTACTTATTGTTCCTTGGGCGCGAATCGCAATTATTATTATTGAATGTCTGCGTTCGGAGCCATTAGGTGTCATCACGATCATGAGTGATGGTGGTTTTAAAAAGGATAGCGGCTTAGGCTTCATATGTCGCAATATCTAAGTTGTTTGTTCGTTCTATCAAGAATATCCTTAATCCATGATTGGATATATCAGATTTCTAAATACAGAGCCTTAGGTCCACCTGCGGCCTTGGTCAGTTTGAAAAATGTACACCCTCTCATACCGTAGGCTCGGACAATTTTTTTAATTTCCTGATCGTGTTAAAATAAAACACTGTTATCAAAGCTACACCTCAATTGAAAAATGGTTTCTTTTGAAAATGGAAATGGTTTCATGGTCAATTTTGCACTCTTTTTGTAACTGCGCTTCTTGCGAGGGTCCATCTCGACACCGCCTACCTTAGCAACCTACCACCTCTGCACCCTACCAAATTTGAAATAACCTATGAGGTCATGTGATATTGATTGAAGAGGGTAACATCACTTAATACAAGCCACACGTCCGTAGATGCGAAGCGATGTATTTTTTAAAAAATAGTTTTATTATCATATTTTTATTTCATGGTTTAAACTCTCTTCCACAATTTTTTGAGAGTAATGGAAACTAAGATAAAAATTAAAAAAGCAAAACAACATATTTTCAGTAATAGTTGGGATATCAATTAAAAAAAAAAGGAAACATGCCACAGATCACCTTATCATAGTCGTATTACACCTACTTTTATATTTCGCAAAAATATTTTCGTCAGCATCAAAACACTTATAGTTTTTCGTAGAATATTCACGTTTTCACATTTTGTTTAGTTTTATTTTAACTTATAATTATTATATCTTAATACTTTTTAATATCTACAATTTTTTAACGAGTAATCGGCTCTCCAGATTAACCAGAAATAAAAAAAATTGAGAAAACACAATTGTGATATGTTTATAAAGATTTTGTTTAAATGGGAAAATGAATTGGAAATTAACTTCACATAATAGTTTTTTTATTTATAATAATACCAGTCAGTTCAGTATTGGAGTCATTTCTTGTTATTCTTAACTGTTTATGTATCGACACCTATCAGGGTAATAGGGGTTCTCATTCATCTATTTTTATTAGCTTACGTTTTTATATTATTATTATATTTTCTATACAAATATGTCAATTTTCGAAAACATATAAGAATGATTAAATTATTTATATATATTCTAAATTATATAATTTTCTATTTATAAATACAGATTGCACACATGTTTGTTTTTATTTTTACTGTCTCGTTTTATAATGTAGTATGACTTAACAAAAGTTGGCTGTGGATAAATCCACGAATATATTCTTTAAATCAGTCCACGATTACAATTTTGTCTAGTATATATTCCTATTAATTAAGGAGTATCATCCATCCACAGTGTATTGAAGGACTTATTATTTAATTCTGTCATTATTCATTGTTATTTTATTCATACGGTGGTATTAAACAAAGGGCATCTTCGTTGGAATGCATCGAAGTAGAAGATCACATCGTGAGGAGCCAGAGGCGGAAGGAGGATGCGGTCAGCACTTTCACTGGCCTCCTTGCGCAAGGCGTCCTATGTCAAGGTCGCCCTCAGTTATCTTGCCGTTCGCTCGAGATGCTACTATTCGATATAAACTAAATTTATCGATATCTCGAGAAATAAATGATATATTCTTTGTGTTTCATTTAAAAAATATATAATAAATAATTTACAATAATAATATAAAAATCAGTTTTGCAGT
>NW_027114321.1:805928-806503 GCF_000696795.3 Halyomorpha halys | reverse complement strand
CTCGGTTCCCAACTGGAACATCCCTAATACCACTCTGTTCATCACCGTCCTGGCGCCTTCTCGTTGTTCCTCTGTAGGCAAGTCGTCAACTGTGAACGCCAAAATACCCGCTTCCTCACACCGGTTGGCATAAGTGCGATAGTCCTCCCCTACTTCTCTTTTCAGCTTTAATAGCGTCCTCATGTCCGCTAGTAGGTCCCTTCCCTTTGAGAACCTTTTTTTAAAGAGGTCCTTCACTTCCTTCCAATCTTTGCATGCCCGGAACTCGGTTCCATGGATCCGTAGATATCTCTCCGCGGGTGCTTTCATCTTTGACAAGAGTACTTCCTTCCTTTCCTCGTCATGCCACCCACTCCGACAAGCAACCCTTTCCACTCTTTCTAAATAAATTTCAGCATCGCCAGGCTTGATATTTTCACCCGACCACTCTGGAATTTCCTTAGTGTATAAGCGATCCCGGATTACAGGTAACCGAGTTGACTCCCCCAAGGAAAATTTGAGTTCGTCATTCTCCAATTTTAACTGAGCGATTTCAGCACGCTGTTTCTCCAATATTAATTGCATCCTGAACCCTC
>NW_027114321.1:799411-805878 GCF_000696795.3 Halyomorpha halys | reverse complement strand
TAATAAATAATTTACAATAATAATATAAAAATCAGTTTTGCAGTTTTAATTAAGTAACAGGAAGTTAGTCCGTCTGAAGTTCGTGTTTAAGTAAAAAAATGTTTAGTACGACCATCATTCATTTTATTAATTTTTCAATCTTTATTCCTAACTGCACATCAATATTTTGTGAATCATCATTTACATTAATGTTCAAATCTAATCATTTATTATTAGAAACTAGATATTTTTTCCGTTTTATAAAATTAAAACTTCTAAAATCGTCATTGAATTCATTAAACTGGTTTCAGAGGAAGTAGGGAAAAAAAACAAGTAGTAAAAAATAATTTTCTGTAACTTGAAATATTGAATTTTTTTAAATAAGTAGTTATTGTATGATTTTTTTTTTACCTTTACAATATCGAACTTATTAAAACAAACAGTCATTACTGTTATTTTATTTAGTTATAAATACACTAATATCATTACGAATCAGTGGAGGATATGTGGGATCAGAAAAATATAGAAAATGTTTTTTTTAGATTTTTAGTTTTTTTTATAAAGCACTTTCTTTATATGAACAATTATTTTGCTAAAAGGTTCCAGGTATCGGTTTACTCTTTGGGTAATTTCTTTTTATAATATCAAATTTGAATTATTCCTTGCATTCTTTTTTAAACTATAGACATATGATTCATATATTTTTTTTAAATTGATTTATAAAATGTGCAGATAACCTAATACATCAATATCAGATAAAAGAAAATCTTATATTAAGTTTTTATTTTTATGTAGAAGACATGGAGATTTTATGTAATCTAATCGGATGTAGTCAAATTCATTTTCTTTATTTAATTACTCCTTAATAATAAATTTCAAATTCAATGACGACGTTTCGGAGCCATTGCCTTATCTTAGGGGACATTTTTTCCCAATATTGTAATCACATTACTACCTTTTTTACTTTGTATTTCGTTCTTCATATATTCAAATACTAGCATTAAATTAATTTTTTAACATTTAGTATGATATAGCGAAATATATCATCCTTATTAATTAATTGTTTACGAAGAAATACTCAATTGAATGGCCTATGTTTAAGTTAATGTTTTAAATTAAGATTTTTAATGGATAAAGAATAAAATTGATTTCTCAATGGATATAATTGCGAAGAACAAAACAAATGAGAGATGTATTGTTTAACAATATTAGGATGAATAGGAATGTCACAATAATTGGTAGTATTATAAATTAAAAACAATGCTGTCTATCGAAAAAATTTCTTAATGATGAATAATTTTATAAGGGAGATGAATTATTACATCCTACTAGATACAGAAATATACTATAAACATAGTAATATCAACAGTTATAAATATATAATTTTTACTTATTTATTTTTGTGACTTATTCTTCCCAACACAATTTATTAATTTTCTTTATCATTCAAAGTCCTTACAATATCATCCCTTAATAATCGAATATTCAAAATACATGAATACTTTATAAATTCTAGTGGATCTAGATTTTAGAAACTTAAATTATCGAAAATTTTCATTTGATTTTTTTTTTTTTTAAAGAAAACAAAAAATGTGTATATAAATAAAAAAATAGTTCTGAAAACTATTTTCGTAAAAATAAAATCTCTGATCGTGTTGTACACGTTTGTTATAGAAGGCAGTGACCCAGAACTGACAAGGTCCAGTTCACGATCGAGGTCGCTACGATCCAGTTCCCGCCGTCTATGGCATTCCGTGCTTGCTTTACTCTTGCTTCTCATCCTTCTTCTTTTACGTATTATATCGCTATTATAATTTATATATTAAATAATATATTATTATTTTTTATTACAGGCTCTTGGGGTTATAGGAATATTAGCTCAGAGCGATTTCCAGGAAACAGATGTTTATAGCAGACCACTTCATGGAGATAAAGAAGTGCTAGTCGATATCGAAGATGCCAATAAGACACAGTACCACGAACAAAACTTTAACACGAGTAAGAATGACTGCAAGTTTTTTTTTAAAAAAATAAGTATTACTAAAAAACAACTATTCTTATGAATAATTTTGAAAATTATAAAATGTGATTAGGCAGAATAATATTCACTTCACGTTTTTCAGGACCAAGTTATTCGCTTGATTTTTTTGTCATACATTACATTATAATTATTCTAAAATTGTTTTAATCAAATGATTCAAATGTATGTTTATAACAATATAACAAACTGGAACAAATTTCAACAATATGTTAAAATTCATACATTTTTGTAAAAATTTTCTAATATAAAAACCTCTTAAATTTCAGGTGCCTACGTTTTTGGATACGAAATAGGACCTGATGGACAGTTCCACCACGAAAACCGAGGACCCGACGGTGTCGTCTACGGGTGCTACGGATACATCGACCCGAACGGAATGCTGCAAGCGACTCACTACGTCTCTGACGGATGGGGCTATCGAGTAGTCACCCCCGGAGAAGATGTTGAAATATTTTTGCATCCTCATGAACATGGAGAAGACAATAATGTGGATGGACAAGCAGAAGAACACGATCATGAACACCATACCCACCACGGAAAGCTCACACCATGGGGAGAATTATACTTCCCTAAAGGATGTGGAATGGGAGGAGGAGGTAAGCCCGGTACACCAGGCCAACCAGGTTTTCCTGGACAACCAGGAATCCCAGGACAGCCTGGGCAACCAGGTTACCCAGGACAACCCGGAAAACCGGGAACTCCAGGCCAGCCAGGATACCCAGGACAGCCCGGACAGCCAGGATACCCAGGACCACCAGGTGGACCGGGCACTCCAGGACAGCCCGGATATCCAGGACAGCCAGGAGGACCGGGAACGCCAGGATATCCTGGACAGCCAAGTCAGCCAGGATTTCCTGGGCAGCCAGGAAAACCAGGAACACCCGGAACACCAGGATACCCAGGGCAGCCAGGACAACCAGGTTACCCAGGACAGCCAGGAAAGCCCGGAACCCCTGGATACCCAGGACAGCCAAGTCAGCCAGGATTTCCTGGGCAGCCAGGAAAACCAGGAACACCCGGATACCCAGGACAGCCAAGTAAGCCAGGATTCCCAGGAACGCCAGGAACACCAGGGTACCCAGGACAGCCAGGAAAACCAGGAACTCCGGGTTATCCAGGACAGCCAAGTCAGCCAGGAACACCCGGGACGCCTGGAACTCCTGGCTACCCTGGACAGCCTAGTCAGCCAGGATTCCCAGGACAGCCAGGGACACCAGGAACTCCGGGTTACCCAGGACAACCGGGAAAACCAGGAACGCCTGGATACCCAGGACAGCCAAGTCAGCCAGGATTCCCAGGACAGCCAGGAACACCAGGGACGCCAGGATACCCAGGACAACCAAGTCAGCCAGGATACCCAGGGACGCCAGGAACTCCGGGTTACCCAGGACAGCCGGGAAAACCAGGAACGCCTGGATACCCAGGACAGCCAAGTCAGCCAGGTTTCCCAGGACAGCCAGGAAAACCAGGCACACCTGGATACCCAGGACAACCAAGTCAGCCAGGATTCCCAGGACAACCAGGTTCCCCAGGGACACCTGGAACACCGGGTTACCCAGGACAACCGGGAAAACCAGGAACGCCAGGATATCCAGGACAGCCAAGTCAGCCAGGATTCCCTGGACAGCCAGGAAAACCAGGCACACCAGGATACCCAGGACAACCAAGTCAGCCAGGAACACCAGGAACGCCAGGAACTCCGGGTTACCCAGGACAACCAGGAAAACCAGGAACGCCAGGATACCCAGGACAACCAAGTCAGCCAGGATCCCCAGGACAACCAGGAACACCCGGAACACCTGGATTCCCAGGAGAGCCAAGTCAGCCCGGATACCCAGGATACCCTGGACACCCAAGTCAGCCAGGATTCCCTGGGCAGCCAGGAAAACCAGGAACACCTGGATCGCCAGGACTCCCCGGAAAGCCAGGAACTCCAGGATTCCCAGGACAGCCAAGTCAACCAGGATACCCAGGACAGCCAAGTCAACCAGGATACCCAGGACAGCCAAGTAAACCAGGATTCCCAGGACAGCCAGGAACACCCGGAACTCCGGGTACGCCAGGAACACCTGGATACCCAGGACAGCCAAGTCAGCCAGGATTCCCGGGGCAGCCAGGAGGTCCTGGAATACCCGGAAAACCAGGATCCCCTGAACCATCATATCCTGGTATAGTATTAATTTTGTAATTTTATTACTTTTTTCAAATACTAATATACTTTTTTAACTCCAAGAAGATTCTTGAAAGGCTTAGCAAAGTCCAGATTATTTAGTAATTTAATTTTACAAATTAGTTGAAAACCTCTTTTTGCAGCAGGTAATTCTAAATTAATTTCCCTATCAATAAATTTTAATGTGCAACGATTCAGGTGGGTTTAGTTAGCTTTCTTGTTACATCTTTAATCTAAATATAAAATGTATGGAAGTACTTGTCACTAAGGTGACGTTTGGGCTGCATCTTTTTTGGAAGACATAACCGTGTTTCATATTTTATTTTTGTTCCTCACTGGTCTGGAATTCATACGTTTAAATTAAGAATATTTAAATATTTATTACCTCCAAATTCCAAAAGGTTTATTATTTGAATACTAAGCTTAGCTGGTTGTACTTTCACCGTGGGAGTTTTTAAATAGTCTTTGACCTTTGTGTAATATTTCATTTAACAAAAACATTTCTTTCGGAATCCCCGTTCTCCAAAGATAAATATAAAATGTTGTTGTTTTATTACATTATACATTGTTACGCATTTAGACGTTTCGGGACAAGTTATTCTAATCACTAGCATGAATAAAAAAAAATTATGGTTATTCCTTTTGTTAATTCGACGTACTCTACGGTCTCTTTAGGGTCGCGTCGTCCTCTGAAGATGAATCCGTCATCTGTAAATCAAACATCATATAAATTAATCGGCAGTATATGTTATATAACAAATAATAATACACACAGGGCAAATTGCTTTAGTTTACAACTAAAAAAATAATCCATCTTCATGTGATTTTCGAAAAAAAAAATGGATTAAAATTTTTATTTTTCTGTTACAATAAAAATTTTTGTTTTAAGGTTTTTTGAGGTAACAATAACGAATATATATTTCGTTTCTGCCGAGAATACAACAGTTTAACAAAACATAACAGTGCCGTAATGCAATCGAGAAAAATTGGAAGGTCTCGGTTTTACTTATTCGAGCCAGATGTTTCTATTTTTCTTTTTTTAACATTTAATTATTCATGAAATGCTTTATTATTTTGTATTTACTCATTGTTTATTGTTGCTAACAGTGAGAACGGTTTATTTATTTGAAATAAAAAAAAATTACAGATACGTAAGATAATTATTTTTTTGAAAAATCTGTCATTTAAGCCCTATCAAAATATTTTAATGAAGATAAAACTTAGCTGATATTAAAAATCATTCAACTGTACATTGACACGGTGAGTCAATATAGTAAAAAACGTTTGAGTTGTTTTTAAGTGAAAATTGAAAAAAAAACATCTAAAATGATTTCTATAAAGTAGCACTTACGATTGGTCGATATTATGAAAACGTTGCCGCTGTCTCATACCGGGCATTTATCCGCCTTAAATGTGTAACTTCAAGTCTGTGCGACTTTTCGTTTTTGAGCCAGGCTGATCACACAGAGAACATTTTGCAAGACTTGGTTATTTAGATTCAGGGGACCTCAAAACATGTATAACAGTCGAAAACTCGGATACAGGGTTGCAATACTTTGCCTTATTTTATTACATGTATTGGTAAATGAAAGTAATAAGCATGAAAATAACCAATCCATTAAAATAACAAATTAAAAAAATAATATTGATTTATTAATAACGTTAAAATATTTAAATATATACTATTTTGTTTATTAAATATTTAAAAAAAAACAACTAAAAACGTCCCTAAAAAGTTGAACGGAAAATAATAATAATAAAAATTATATCATACATTACATTTATATTTATGAAAATTAAAATTAGAGAGAAATAACTACTGTGGATTTATTAATTTTAATTAATTGAAGATTCTTTTAGTTGAAATATATATTGTAAAGAAACTTAACTCGTGATCGCTATAACGTTAAAACGTAAGCTGCATGTCATGAGCCTGTGACCATATATTGTAAAATATACCTAACTTCAAAGTGAAATATCTGAATAAACTGAGAAACAATTACTAATTTTGATCATTTTGATCTAAAAAAATTTTAGTTTTTAGTTTTGTTGTATAATATTCAAAAGATCTAATAATAAAATAAATTTAATTATAATGAAAATGAATTTGAAGACGTTTGAAATTGTCAAATTTATTATCACGTTTGTAGGGGCTATAGTCTTTTTTTAAATGGAGAAATAAGAGAGGTGAAGAATAAACAAAACCATAGATCTCAATATTATATTATCTTAAACACTTACATTATAGGTTAGAGAATAATCTCAATAATAAAAGAA
>NW_027114321.1:785826-796765 GCF_000696795.3 Halyomorpha halys | reverse complement strand
ACTTACATTATAGGTTAGAGAATAATCTCAATAATAAAAGAAAGAGTCCCTCACAACTCAGAAGTCAAATTACAACTAATATAACTTTCAGCAAACTAGGATAAATATACGCACTCTCACTTTTATTATCACTGTACCCGAAAAACAAAAAAAAACCTTATCTCGCTCTCGCTTGTCAGTGTTGCCCACGCAGTGTTGCCATCTCACAACGTTGAAAAAATTATTTGTATTTTTATGTATGACTATGTTAGGTTAGTTAATTAATAATGGTGACTAAAGTGTTCAGAAGTTCTTAAGACCTTTCACCTTTAGTAACCAGGGAATCTACGTGCTACATATTATGATTAAAAAACTAACGATTTGATATATGTTACAGGATACCCTGGAACACCCGGAACACCAGGATTCCCAGGGCAACCAGGAAAACCAGGTACACCAGGAACTCCCGGATACCCAGGACAGCCAAGTCAGCCGGGATTCCCAGGACAGCCAAGTAAACCAGGATTCCCAGGACAGCCAGGAACACCGGGAACTCCGGGTACGCCAGGAACACCTGGATACCCAGGACAGCCAAGTCAGCCTGGACTTCCAGGGACGCCCGGAACTCCCGGATTTCCAGGAAAACCAGGCACTCCTGGAACGCCCGGATACCCAGGACAGCCAAGTCAACCAGGATTCCCCGGACAGCCAGGAAGGCCCGGCACACCTGGAACACCAGGATACCCAGGACAACCCAGTCAGCCAGGATACCCAGGAAAACCTGGAACTCCAGGAATTCCAGGACAGCCAGGAAAACCAGGCACACCAGGAACACCGGGATACCCAGGACAGCCAAGCCAGCCAGGATATCCAGGACAGCCTAGTCAGCCCGGACTCCCCGGAACACCCGGAACTCCAGGATTCCCAGGACAACCCAGTCAGCCAGGATACCCAGGAACACCCGGAACTCCAGGACAGCCAGGAAAACCAGGAACACCGGGATACCCAGGACAACCCAGCCAGCCAGGATACCCAGGAACACCAGGATCACCAGGATACCCCGGACAGCCAAGTCAGCCCGGACACCCAGGAACACCTGGAACTCCAGGATTCCCAGGACAACCTGGAAAACCAGGAACGCCTGGATTCCCAGGACAACCCAGTCAGCCAGGATACCCAGGACATCCAAGCCAGCCAGGAAAACCAGGTACTCCTGGAACACCTGGATACCCCGGACAGCCCAGTCAACCAGGACACCCAGGAACACCCGGAATTCCAGGACAGCCAGGAAAACCAGGCACACCAGGAACACCGGGATACCCAGGAACACCAGGATCACCTGGATTCCCAGGACAGCCAAGTCAGCCAGGATACCCAAGTCAGCCCGGATACCCCGGTACACCAGGAACTCCAGGGTTCCCAGGACAACCAGGACAACCGAGTCAACCAGGATATCCAGGATACCCAGGACAGCCTAGCCAACCAGGATACCCTGGGCAGCCAGGAAAACCGGGAACACCCGGTACACCAGGGATCCCAGGAAAACCAGGAACTCCCGGATATCCAGGACAGCCAAGTCATCCAGGATTCCCTAGCCAACCTGGATACCCAGGAACTCCAGGAACACCTGGAACACCTGGATACCCAGGACAGCCAAGTCAGCCCGGATTCCCAGCCCAACCAGGAACACCGGGGACGCCAGGCACACCGGGTTACCCTGGGCAGCCAGGAAAACCAGGAACACCAGGATACCCTGGACAGCCAAGTCAGCCAGGTTACCCAGGACAGCCGGGTATGTCAAGAAATCATTTTAAAAAATTTTCATGATTATAATATTAGTAATGTAGTAATCGAATTGCTAGTGGATATAATATCTCAAATATTCAGTTCAAACATTTTGAACTATCGCGGAGGTATGAAACTGAAGTTTCCTATGATACATTTTCTATTTTTTTTTATATTCAGAATTGTGGGTTATTTGAGAAACCAAGACACATTTCATTTTCATATATCTCGGAGAAAGGATTAAGGTCGGGTGGCGTTGAAATATCAAGGATCAGTTTAATACTTAAGGAAACTAAGACCTTAATACTAGCATGCACCAAAGACAACGTGCCCCGTCTTATAATCATTAAACTAAGCATTTATTGCTATGAAAATTCTTAATTCGCGGTTCGTAGCATTTAATATTAATATTAATTTTTTCCTATACAACTAAATATTAATAAGTTTACCTGGCTGAAAATATGATGGATTCTATTAGACATTTATTTTAATATTCGTTAATTAATATTTATTAGAAAGATGTAAATCATAAGCGGAACATTGATAAATGATATGAAATGTTTAGGTAAACCAGGGCAACCAGGATACCCAGGACAACCTTCTCAACCAGGATTCCCAGGCCAACCACAACCTCACCCAGGATACCCAGGATCACCAGGGCACCCAGGTAACAAAATCATACACTAAAAATGAAATAAAAACCATTCCATGAAGAATTTAAAACCCTTAAAATTCATTTATTTGCAAATTTGTATGTGAAAGACTACACTAAGTGTAAAATTCCTCTTCATCCAGCTTTTAGCTCTGCAGTCGAAATTTATAAAAAAAATAGCTGCTTTCTTTGAATAGTGACACATCTGACAAAGAAATTAGCTTTGATTAAGAATTAGACATGTTCCAAAGGTTTCGTTCTCTAATGCGACCTTATGTACTGTTCTAAAGCTTGGTAGAGTTGACAAAAAGTATGCACAGTCTACGTTGCAGTCTATAGAATATAAAATAAAATAACATTTTATTCAACAATTATTTTTTGTGTTAGAAGTGTTGACACTACCAAGTTAAGCAGCGATCTTACGTTTTTTGCAAATGATTATTGTTTGATTTATTAATTTCCTTTCTCTTATCCATAGTGGATTGGAAAAGCTGTTAATACACTTAGTTGGCTTTTGTCTAAATAATCGATGGATAGTGATA
Source organism: Halyomorpha halys (assembly GCF_000696795.3). NCBI lineage: Eukaryota > Metazoa > Arthropoda > Insecta > Hemiptera > Pentatomidae > Halyomorpha > Halyomorpha halys. The sequence goes on along the minus strand of NW_027114321.1, from coordinate 793,807 downwards.
GATGAACTCTACTGCAATATAAAAGCACTTATTGTTCTCTTCATTCGATCCTACAAGAACATAGTTTGTTGCTTTTATGTTCTTATTATATGCAATAAAGATTTTATTCTGGTTTCATCTTCCAAAAAACAATCCACAAATTAAAATCCTAAAGACAAAAATTCCAAAATCCACTAAATTTTCAGTCCCATATTAAGCGAGGCATCCTGAGTGGGATATCAGGAGATTCATATGTAATTACCACAACAGCTTAGTTTACTTTCTACATTTTAATGAATAGAAATAATAATATTGCCGTTTTACTCCCTAGATATTCTGTTTGCTCCCCTGTACTTACTGAAAAAGAGCATGTAACTCATTTTTTAACTAGTGCTCTAAGAAGAAATCATCTTTTCCATAGTATAACTATCCTTAATAGTTTTTTTTTGCTCCCTCAATAACTTCATCAAGTAACGGTGCGTTATATCAGAAAATATATTATTATGCAGTGAAAAAAAAAGTATAATGAAAATGTTTTTAGAATGACATTTTCATCATACTTTTTTTTTTATTAATTTGTTTGTTGTATTTGTTTTATTATTAATTTATATTTAAAAGTTTTTCCAGTGTATTAATGTTTGCACATAACTTGATTTCGATTTCTTCCAGTAATATTTATACTAAAAATATATGTTACTTCATTGCACATGAAATCGATAATATTAAAATTAGACTAGCTGATTGTACCTTTTATTGTATCATAAATACATATATACATTTTATAGGAAAACCCGGATTCCCCGGAACACCAGCACAACCTGGCTACCCAGGAATACCCGGCAGACCAGGAACACCTGGAACCCCAGGAACTCCAGGAAAGCCAGGGCAACCTGGACAACCAGGATACCCAGGACAACAGCCAACAGGACCAGGATTCCCAGGCACGCCTTCACAACCGGGATATCCCGGAACACCTTCGCAGCCTGGATACCCAGGAACACCCGGAAGACCAGGAACTCCGGGAACACCTGGAAAACCAGGGCAACCTGGACAACCGGGATACCCCGGACAACAACCTACAGGCCCAGGATTCCCAGGTACTCCATCACAACCTGGATATCCAGGGACACCATCACAGCCGGGCTACCCAGGCGTACCCGGAAGGCCAGGAACTCCTGGAACACCTGGATACCCAGGACAACAACCCACGGGACCAGGGTTCCCAGGAACGCCATCACAACCAGGATATCCCGGAACACCTTCGCAGCCTGGATACCCAGGAGCACCAGGAAGACCCGGAACACCTGGAACTCCAGGAACGCCCGGAAAACCAGGACAGCCAGGATACCCAGGACAACAACCGACAGGACCAGGTTTCCCAAGCACTCCATCACAACCGGGATATCCTGGAAAACCATCACAGCCAGGTTACCCAGGAGTACCTGGAAGGCCAGGAACACCAGGAACGCCAGGATTCCCAGGACAACAGCAACCAGGATATCCAGGAACACCATCACAGCCTGGATACCCCGGAACACCATCTCAGCCTGGATACCCAGGAACACCCGGAAGACCAGGAACACCTGGAACACCAGGTAAACCAGGACAGCCCGGATACCCTGGACAACAACCCACTGGACCAGGATTCCCAGGAACACCATCACAACCAGGATATCCTGGAACTCCATCACAGCCAGGCTACCCAGGAGTACCCGGAAGGCCAGGAACACCTGGAACTCCTGGAACGCCAGGATTCCCAGGACAACAACCCACCGGACCAGGATTCCCAGGAACACCATCGCAACCAGGATATCCAGGAACACCATCACAGCCTGGATACCCAGGAACACCATCTCAGCCCGGATACCCTGGAACACCCGGAAGACCAGGAACACCTGGAACGCCTGGAACACCAGGTAAACCAGGACAGCCCGGATATCCTGGACAACAACCTACTGGACCAGGATTCCCAGGGACTCCATCACAACCTGGATACCCTGGAAAACCAACAGGCCCAGGAACACCATCCCAACCTGGCTTCCCAGGAGTACCCGGCAGACCAGGAACACCTGGAACCCCTGGCACGCCAGGATATCCAGGACAACAACCCACTGGACCAGGATTCCCAGTCACACCATCGCAACCGGGATACCCAGGAACACCATCACAGCCTGGATACCCAGGAGTACCCGGCAGGCCCGGAACGCCTGGAACTCCAGGAACGCCAGGTAAACCAGGGCAGCCCGGATACCCTGGACAACAACCTACAGGACCAGGATTCCCAGGAACACAGCCGGGATATCCTGGAACTCCAGGTACTCCAGGAAAACCCGGACAGCCCGGATACCCAGGACAACCAATTGGCCCGGGATACCCTGGAACTCCATCACAACCTGGCTACCCAGGAACTCCTGGGACCCCTGGAACACCCGGTAGACCAGGACAACCGGGTTACCCAGGAACACCATCTCAGCCAGGATTCCCAGGAACACCAGGCCAACCAAGCGTCCCCGGTTATCCAGGAAAACCGACTGGGCCTGCTTACCCAGGGCATCCGGGAAAACCAGGAAAGCCAGGATATCCTGGAACTCCAACTCAACCAGGATGTACAGGACGACCAGGGCAATCATGTCAGCCGAGCTACCCAGGAGAAGGTTCTACTCCTGGTGTTACGGTCATTACTTATCCTCTTCCAATCGTCCCTAGTCCAGGATCTTGCCCATGCTATCTTGTTTCTCCTAATGGTACAACGACAGGTCAAGGGGTATCCCCAGGATCTATTCAGCTACCGGCTGACTTACCACCGAATGCAGTCTTGGGCTATATTCCTGTAATATTTGTCCCTTACTGTCCAGGTAATTCAACAAACACGGAGGAAATCAAGCCAATGTTTCCATCCGCTGTCCCTGTTCCTTATGAATGCTCTCAGTGCTCCGCAGGCTCATCCCAGTCACAAAGTGTCTTTTACAAAAGATACAGCCGGGGAGGTGACAAATTTGTGGACTCAGTGATACCAGTGGAATATGGTGCTAAGCTCAACCCAAGGCAACGAGTAAGGAAAGTTGTATCGAAGCGACCTCTGAATTAGAATAAGAAAGCAACATTGTGATCGTGCCCGTCGACAAGTTGTGTTTTGCAAGTTGTATATTTTGATGATATGAAGAAGAACCGCCTAGAGCACAGCACAACTTGTGGACAGCCACTTTGAACTGAACGATTTTTTCTGTAATTATTTAAATACTTTTGTAATTCCTTAATGGTGAGACATTTTTAGAATAATAATATGTAATACCATGACAGACTCATTTCTTAATTTTTTTAGTTTAAGTTAATAAACATTTTCGTATACACAATTATTTTTCTTCAACACCCTCTGAAAGTACTTCCTTTATAAACTAAAATATATTCTATAAGAAACCAATAAACAGTAAACACTGATGAATTATAAAAATGATAGCAGAATTCAATTCATGTATTTTGGAAACGCCCTATGCTTAGGGGTGTTTCTCAAACAATCAAAGAATGAAATATTTTTTAGTTTTAATACAAATAACGGAAAAATTCTTTCTGATAAACAACATCAAGAAATTCTATTGAAATGTTTTACTAAAGATTTTTTTTTATACAATAATCCTAATTATTTGAATACAAATGAGAAATAACAATAGTAAATGAGAATTATATTCGGAAATATATTCAGCCAATCCGATTGAAGCATAATTAAAATATAGCATATTGGGAGAGCTTAACGTATTCGATTATAATGAAGATGATCAATGTTTGTTTTCAATTACATAATTCCCTCGCCAAGATCCTTTTCAAATAATTCAGAAAAAATGAACGGTATATGAACGAATTATTATCCCACAAAACTGATATCTATAATAGATCCTTGAGGTCCAATCAAAGTACGGGGAAAAGCCCTGTTAGAGGCTGATATGATTCAGTGTTTTACTAAGCCCTTGAAATGAAGTTTGAAAGTTATAGCAATCTTGATAACAGGCATCAGGCAAGAAGGGGGCTTAGAGCAACTTTACACACTCTAAGTTTATCGTAATAGACTAGGTGAAGCATTATAAAATAAAACGAAAACTTCATACGGTTGTTCAAGCTTATGAGATTAAAGCTCTTTAGAAAAGTGGCCGCGATTGGACAGATATTGCAGGAGCCGGAGAGAAATTTCGTTGAGTATTATCATTTTTATTAAATTATATAATAAAAGCCGGCTTCCTGTCGTTGGTATTACGGGTACAATAGAGCTATATAATATCAACAGAAAATATATTAATATATGAAAATGTATTATTGCAAGTACAGAACTACATCCATTTTTAAGGTATATTAATAGAAAATCTCTGATTAAATATTATGAGTACAGTATAAACCCTTGCCAACTTTTAAATTATAAATATATGAAATTTATAACTAAAGCTTTGGAAATTTAAACAATTTCCTAAAAATTGGGTAGGCATTCATAAATAATAAATTAAAAGTTAAATAAATATATTTAAGGTTTAATTCAAAGGTTAGAGAAAGTCAAAATGGTTAGGTTATCTTAAGTTTATGTTAAACATAAATAGATTAATAACTTTATAGACTTCATTCAAAACTTCACCACTTCGACTAAAGCGGTGAGTTTAAATATATAGTTAGACATTTTAACTAATAATAAAGGGAATTAATGGGGTACCTCCAGCCGTAAATGCCGTAGAGAGGACGTTGTACTGACCAGGCTGAGAGTAGGTCACACGAGGCTCACTCACTCCTATCTTATTTCAAAAGAAACACCTCCGAACTGCCTGTATTGCAATAACAATCTAACAATAAGCCATGTTTTCCAACGATGCCCATATTTCACACCACACATCAATAGCTTAGGACTAAACCAAGATATCTCAAAAACCCTTAGAGACGATGATAAAGCAATAAAAATGGTGTTTCAGTTTTTAAAATCACAAAATTTACTAACAAACTTTATTCCATTATTCCAATAACTTTATTGGAAGAAAGAAAAAAATAATAATTATAAAATAAATAAATAAAATAATAAATAATCAAATTAAAAAATAAATAAACGAATATTAGCAAAATTAAATAAAATATAAATGGCGTTGATGACCAATGAAGTTTGGTGCCACTAAACAAAAACAAACAAACAAGGGAAATAATATGATGATGTTGTAAAGGATGAAGTGCAGAAGACGTCTTCGGATAACGAGTCTGAAGAGTCTAAAGAGGATATCTAAAAACTATCTGCATCAGCTTAACTTTTAGTTAAACAAGAAGAATAAAAGAAGTTAGCAACGACTTTTACATATTTACCAAATTTTAAATGAGTATTGATATATTTCATTGATATTTTTTCTGTTTGTCTGTTTCAAATAACTCTAATTTCATATGCGTATTTAACTAATAACGTGTTTAGTATTTACTTGTGTGCTAATATTTTTTAAAAAATGATGAAATAGGCTAGGATATAATACAAATTTAGAAAGTTGAATTTTTTATTTCTATATAAGAAGATGGTCAGGGTTGCGGTCAAAAGTGAAACAAAAATAGTTTACAACTATTTATTGTCCGACGTTTCGCCCCACTTTACAGGGCTTCATCAGGGCTGCTCAAATGAATCTGTTGAACAGAAATTTTTTATTTCGTCTGCACAAGATTAGAAGATAGGTTTCTTTTGTGTCAGTACCGACTCAAGTGAAGAAATTTCAGATGGGTAAAAAGTTTAATAAATAAAAAAAAAAGAGAAATAAATTACTAATCGAAAAACATTCAAATTTTGAGTTTTTAAAGTTGAATTTTGGAATGCATCTGCACAACACACGGCACAGCACTAGCTTGGCAGACAGGTTTCTTTTGTATCAGTACTAACCCTAGTTTCATATGTGTAAAAAACCAAGAGGTATGAAATAACTGCATTTTTTGTGTTTTTGTTACGGTTTGGAACTTCCGCCATTTTTAAACTCCCCTTAACTGGATTGACAGACTCGTCAATTTTGATTCCCAAATGTATGTAGTTTACATAAATGAATCCGAAAATTGGGGTGAGATAACTGCCTTACTCTTCCTCTTCGGCTCTTGTTTTATGACTTTAGCGATCTTTTCGATCAACGTACATCTTATTCACCACAATGGTATCACCTTAATTATATTTCCCGCTTTCAGTTCCTATAATGTGGCGTTGTGAAGCCTTCTCAATTTTCCGGGTCTCATCCTTCTTCGGTCTGAATAATTCAGGCGATACTGATTTTTTTTTTGTGTGTTCTTTTTTCAAAAATCTTAAGATTCTGTTCTTCCCATAATTTATGAGGACAATATCGCACCCGTTAAGAAGCTAAGCTAAGCCTGATATCTTTGATGGTTCATCCTCATCCAGTAAAAGTAACTTTTTCTTACCAATTTGTAATGGCTTATCATTGTTATTATTTAAATTAATATGATTCAGTGTTTTAAATACATTTTAAATGAACATTTATTATAACACAATCCTTAGTATATTTTTTTTTTAATATAAAGATCTGACTGATTTTTAAAAGGATTATGAATAATTCATTAATATTTCATAACCTATGAATAAATAAAATAAAAATGTTACAAATGGTTTATACTTACAAAAAACTGTAATTGAAATTATAATAATAATTTAAATTATTTTAAAATGACAGAAATGCCTTCTTTGGCGTAGGAAAAAAATATTATAATTAAATTTCTTTTAAAAAATGCAAAAAATTCAGCTTTAATTTAATTTCTTTGTTCAAAATAAAAGTTGAGCATAGAGTAAACATAAAAATAAGAAATAAATGTCTGACATTAATAGAAAATTTATGGAAATAGAATCACTTTCCAACGCCAGTCAGATAAATAAACAACGAATGAAATAGATAATGAATGCTAAGCCTTTGGGCATTTCTTTTTTACTTTCAACGAAACAGGGCAAAAGTGAAATAAAAGTCTTTCAGAATCAGAATATCAATCAATAGACATTCTAATTTTAACTAAGGATTTTATTAGTCTATTAATATAATATGTATTAATTTTCTGTTTGAGAGTAGGAAAAACAAATAAAAACATATTTTTTATCTTCATCTCTCATCTTTGTTTATTTTTCTCCGACTTGTCACCCCTCAGGCAACACTAAAAATATTAATATTATTTATTTACAATTCACTAAATACTTAACACGATATTTCCACTAACATACCTTAAAATTGATTTGAACATACCTTTTCTTCCTATATAGTAGGCTGATTAAAGTTCACATAGATTCTTTTAATGAACATAATAAATCTGTTATTTCTAGAATGAAATAAATAAAAATCTCTCTCTCTCTCACACACACACACACACACACACACACACACAAAACGACAGTGCTGGAGAGAACTCTGTGATGAGGTTGATGCAGACCCATGGGGTAGCCCTTACAAAATAGCGCTTAAGAAACTTTGTAAAGGCACGATGCCGAGGGGAGCCACAGTTGTTGGATTCGCAGATGACGTTGCAGTTGTAGTTGCCGCGAAGTACTTGGAAGAAGTTACCCTCATCGCTAACCAGGCTGTTGCTACGGTCCAAGGTTGGCTGTCTTCGGTAGGCCTACAACTTGCAGATCACAGGACCGAAGTTCTCCTAGTAACTAGCAGGAAGCAGACTGAGTCTATCGTAACAGTGATGTTCACACGGAGTATATAAGCGCCAAATCTGCTAAAGTTGCATCCTTTTGTCACGCCTCATGCCAAACTTCGGAGGTCCCAAAGAAAGTAGGCGAAGGCTTCTGGCTACTGTTGTCACCTCCATTATGTTATATGCAGCCCCAATATGGAAACAAACGATGGCTACCAAATCATAAAGGAGAACGATTGATTCAGTTTTCGCTTGCACTTTTCCAGAGAGGAAGAGCGGAAAATAACCATCGACCAGTGGCAGCAGCGTTGGGAGGCTGCAGATTCCGGGAGGTGGACTCACAGGTTAATACCCGATGTGGGCAAGTGGTATGGTC
>NW_027114321.1:781160-785776 GCF_000696795.3 Halyomorpha halys | reverse complement strand
TGCTCTTCCAATCTTCGGCTAGTGCGGAGGGCGAACAGATACGCCTCGTTAAGTCGCGTAGTTAACTCTTCCAGGAAGTCATGGTGACCGATGTTAGCTCTTGGCTGTAAATCACACTCAAAGGGTAAAGTTAGTTCCCTTCCATAGGTAAGGAAGTTAGGTGTGTATCCTGTCCCTCTGTGAATGGAACTCCTGTATGCCGCCAAAGCTGTAGATTTGTAGAGATCCCAATTGTTTCCTTTACTATTCACGTAGTGAGATACAGATTCCATGAGGGTCCGGTGAAAACGTCCCACTCTGCCGTTCGAAGAAGGACGATAAGCAGTGGTCTGTATTTTCTTTGTTCCGACCATTTGGCAAGTTGTTTTCAACAGGTCTGGGTAAAATTTGCTCCGCGGTCCGACAAGAGCATCTGAGTTCCTGAGATGCTCTTGTCTAAGAACCACATTTTCGACAAACACTTTTGCGACCTCTTCCGTCGTAGTGTCCTTCACTGGGACAGCCTCAGCATAACGCGTGAAGTGATACACACGTTATGAGATATTTATTCCCTCTAGCCGTTCTCGGAAAGGGTCCTTGTACATCCATCGCTACCAGTTCTCCGGGCCGAGTCGCTTGGTAAGGAGGCATAATCGGTATCTTAGGAAGCAGCCTCCTTCGGGCACAACCTTCACATCTTCCTACGTACTCTTCAATATCTGCTTTCATTTTCTCCCAGTAAAAGTTCCGCTCTGCTCTTTGTAGTGTACGCTGAGTGCCGCCATGACCTCCACAGGGCTCGTCATGCAGCCAATACAAAACCCTGCGCACCAGAGAACGAGGTATTATCACCCTCCATCGGTCGCCATCTACTCTAAACTGTAGCCCATCTTCGTCGAAACAGCATGCTTCCCCTTGGATTTCCGCTAACCTTTTACAAACTGGGTCGGACCGCTGCTCCTGGATGACTTCTTCTCTAGTCACTGGAGCCTTTCCATTCTTTCCCACGACCCGCACAGCTCTGCTAAGCGCATCTGCATTACTATGGTTCCTACCAGGTTTATATTGGACTTCGAAATCGTACTCGGCTAACTTGATCTGCCAGCGCATCAGCCGGGAACTCGGCTCCTTGAGTCCGAGAGTCCATCGCAATGGTGCATGATCGGTTATTACCGTGAATCGTCGACCATAAAGATAACACCTAAACTGAGAGACAGCCCACACTACTGCTAGTAACTCTCGTTCCGTTGCTGAATAGTTCCTTTCTGCGCTGTTAAGCTGACGGGATGCATAAGCTACAGGTCTTTCATGTCCATTTACCTTCTGCGCGAGTACTGCTCCCACAGCTACTCCGGAAGCATCCGTGGACAATATGAAGGGGAGCGCGAAATCGGGGTAACACAGCACAGGGCTTCTTTTTAGGCAGGTACAGAGGTCTTCAAATGCCGAAGTTCTTTCTGGTGTCCACTCGAACGCTGCAGTAGATTTTGTCAACTCGGTTAAAGGCCTAGACCTTTCAGCGTAATTAGGAATGAACCTCCTATAGTACCCAGACAGGCCTAAGAATGCTCTAATTTCTTTAACATTCTGGGGTTTAGGATACCCCTCTATGGCCTTCACCTTCAGAGGATCAGGCTTCACTCCGTCTCTGGATATTAAATGACCGAGATAGACCAATTCTGACTGCATAAATTCGCATTTCTTAAGGTTAATCTCCAGATTTGCCGCCTGTAGCTTTTTCAAAACTTTACTTAAGCGTTGGTTGTGTTCTTCGGAGGTTTCACCAAATATAATAATATCGTCAAGGTAAACCAAACACTCAGTACCCAGAAGTCCGCTCAGCAATCTATCCATGAAGCGCTGAAATGTAGCTGGTGCTCCTCCCAACCCGAAAGCCATCCTTACATACTCATAATGTCCCTCAGTAGTGCTAAACCCTGTTTTTTCGCAGTCCTCTGGGCGAATCGGCAATTGGTGGTAACCGCTCGTCAAGTCAAGGGTGGTAAACCATTGACTTTTCCCTAGGCTGTCCAGAGTCTCATTAATGTTCGGCAGCGGATAGGTGTCTATACGCGTAACGGAATTCAGTCCACGAAAATCCGTGCAGAACCTATACTTGGGATCTTCCCCTGGAACAGCCTTCTTCCTAACGAGGATTATCGGGGCTGACCATGGGCTAGTAGAAGGCTGAATCACCCCTTTCTCGAGAAGCTCCTCGATCTGCTCTTTCACAATCGGCCGGAGGCTATGCGGGGTACGGTACGGTCTAACTGCAATAGGACGAGCATCGCCAGTGTCTATATTATGATGGACAAAGTCGGTACCGACTAATTCTCCTTTATCCCCCGGAGCTAACCCCTTCCAATACTCAATTAAAATATTCATGATTTCTGTCCGGTCCGTCTCGCTCAAATGCATAAGTTTATCTTTAACGAGGGTATACCAGTTCTCATCCATACCCTGCCTAATTAACCTGATGCAAGCCTTGTTCTCCTCTATGTGGATTTCTTCCACCTCACTCACAATGGTACCTCGGGGTAGCCTCACCTCGCTTTGGGATGCATTAATTAATTTCACCATCACATTTCGTTTTTTAGGAGCCACCACTACTCTGGCTGTCCTGGCAACTCCTCCTGGCAGGTTGACGGGCTCAAGAAGGACTTCCATTCCCTCGACCTCTCCTTTGATTCTAGCAGGAATGATCAGCTCACTGCTTGGCGGCACGATAATAGTTTCCTTAATCAGTGCGATGGCACGTTTCTGGCCCTCCTTCCTTTCATCATACGCTGTTTGCACAGAGCAGTGGGCAGCCTGAACTGTCCCGTTTCCAACATCGATGCTCGCCGCTATCCTACTAAGCACGTCCATCCCCAGGATTCCATCCGCACCATGTTCAAGAGGCGTGATCCACACTTTGTGTTCAATCGTGGAAGAACCAACTCCGATTGTTAGCACCTGTTTTCCAGCGATGGGTCTCTGTGCTCCGGTGACACCTGTGATGGTACTCCTCCCTGCCGATTCAATGGGAACGTTTGGAATCGGTTCATTCAAAAGGGTGATATCAGCCCCAGTATCCACTAAGACGCTTCTTTGCTGGCCATTGAACCGAATCACGATTATTAGTGGAGCATAATTCTTTGTATCGGAGAGTGCCACCCCAATTTTACCTCTCTTTGTCACGGTTCCTGAGGCTGAGGCCTTCACTCGGAACCCCTCCTGTTTAACGCTTCATCGTCCTGACCCCTCTCTTTACACCGTCGCCGAATGTGCCCAAGTTCCCCGCAGTTAAAGCATTTTATACTGGGACAAAGCTCCAGTCGATGGCCTATCTGTCCACACTTATGACAACTGTCAGCTTTCCATCGTTGGCAGTCCCGCATCCAATGCCCCCATTCACCACATTTAGGGCAGGGCGTTCTGGGATTCCTTTTACCCACCAAGCTGTCCTTCTGCTCCTGATATGGAACGCTTCGTGCCGGGACTCGATCACTACGCTCAACGTACGGGACTCTCCGATTTCGGCAGCCACCCCTAGGAGTGACTCTACAGACCGTTGGGGACTCTGATGCCTCCAGACTAGCCGTTTCCCCTCTTCGGAGACAGCAGCAACCCGGTTCGTCTTCTTCTTCGGTTTTAATTTGTCTAATATTTTTTTGCTCTCCTACTTCCACCTCAGATGACATCCGCTCTGCCATCACCACCGCATCTTGTAGGGTATTAACATCCTGACCCTTTAAAAATCGCCGAATAGGGGTCTCGGTTCCCAACTGGAACATCCCTAATACCACTCTGTTCATCACCGTCCTGGCGCCTTCTCGTTGTTCCTCTGTAGGCAGGTCGTCGACTGTGAACGCCAAAATACCCGCTTCCTCACACCGGTCGGCATAAGTGCGATAGTCCTCCCCTACTTCTCTTTTCAGCTTTAATAGCGTCCTCATGTCCGCTAGTAGGTCCCTTCCCTTTGAGAACCTTTTTTTAAAGAGGTCCTTCACTTCCTTCCAATCTTTGCATGCCCGGAACTCGGTTCCATGGATCCGTAGATATCTCTCCGCGGGTCCTTTCATCTTTGACAAGAGAACTTCCTTCCTTTCCTCGTCATGCCACCCACTCCGACAAGCAACCCTTTCCACTCTTTCTAAATAAATTTCAGCATCGCCAGGCTTGATATTTTCACCCGACCACTCTGGAATTTCCTTAGTGTATAAGCGATCCCGGATTACAGGTAACCGAGTTGACCCCTCCAAGGAAAATTTGAGTTCGTCATTCTCCAATTTTAACTGAGCGATTTCAGCACGCTGTTTCTCCAAGATTACTTGCACCCTCAACTCCTCTATCTCTCTTTTTAATTGTTCTTTACTCATCGTTGCTAAGTTTTTTTTTCCAGTTGTTTTGCCTGTATATATATATATATATATTTCTTAGATAGTTATTCACCCCACACCTGACACCAAAATGTAGGGCTATAGTCTTTTTTTAAATGGAGAAATAAGAGAGATGAAGAATAAACAAAACCATAGGTCTCAATATTATATTATCTTAAAAACTTACATTATAGGTTAGAGAATAATCTCAATAATAAAAGAAAGAGTCCCTCACAACTCAGAAGTCAAATTACAACTAATATAACTTTCAGCAAA
>NW_027114321.1:776468-776824 GCF_000696795.3 Halyomorpha halys | reverse complement strand
CGATGTGGGCAAGTGGTATGGTCGTCAGCATGAGGTGGATTATTACATGACCCAAATGTTGACCGGACATGGATGCTTTAGAGCCTACCAGTTCAAACTGGACAACACCGCAGAATGCCCTGGATGTCAGAATGTCGAGGAAACCACGGAGCACGTGTTTTTCACTTGCACTCGCTTTGCCGTAGAAAGAAGTGAATTGGAGAGAGAGTGTGGAGGACGCATCACTCAAGAAAACGTGGTGAGCTATATGCTCCTCTCAGGCCAGCATTGGAACGCAGTGAAGAGATTCACCACAGTCGTCCTCAAGAGGTTGAGAGAGGAAGAGAGGGCTAGAAGACGTAACTAGCATGGAAACG
>NW_027114321.1:768787-776073 GCF_000696795.3 Halyomorpha halys | reverse complement strand
TAAATTGAAATAAATAAAAGAAAAAAATTATTTAGCAATTTCATTTTTTGATAACAGAGTCTTAACCTGGTGAATGTGTTTTGGTAATAATGTGCAAAAGAAAATTGTAAAATCTTTTAACTCTGTGAATTTTAAGTAAACAATACGAATATTTTAGGTATTTCCTTTATAATGGCCAGAGTGGCGAAAACTAACTAAACTAAGTTATGAGAAAAAGATCGGAAGATATTTTTTTTTTTTTAGGATTTAATATTTTTCTTTCTGAATTTTTAACTAGAATGGTTTGGAAATCTTGGTTATAAAATTATTCTATCGGAGCTTGCACAATCCCATATGTCGTATTCGCAAATCACCATAAATTCCTAAAGTTGAAGACAAACAGAGGGGAGAAAACAGGCGGAAGAGAGGCTACAGGTGGAAGAGAATGTCATGCAGTCCACGTAATGCCCGCTGCTCTCAGCTATTCCAAAGGTTTTCAACTTATCGATACCGCATTTATTGCTTTTGTTACCATCCGTAAATGTTATATGTTAAAAGCCTCTATTATTCTACCTGCAGGAAAATTTTCCGTTATTTGGAGCCTCATTGCTATCTGAATTATATATTTAACTTTTTTATGGCCTATTTTTTAGTAAATGAAAACAAAATATTGGAGAGACGCTCGGACTATCATTAGTTCAATAGTTTAAAATCTTAGTTTTAAGTAGCGCTTCATAACTAAAGTTCGATAATAATCCGTTAATAGTCAATTTAATGGTCATCATATTTCTAATTGATGATTTGTTTGTACAAAGTGTCAAAATAATAAAGAGATATTATTTGCTTTCAAGTCTATCTTCAGTAAAGTTGCAACAGAGGGGTCAGAGTCTATCCGGGACACAACGGTGTTTTTTTTTTTCTTAATTTTATTTTATTTTAATGATAACATAATTGAAAATAAATACATCATTATCTATAAACACGAGAACTTTATTGTTTTTAAGTTAAAATTGATGATTATTTTACTATTATTTATTTTATTATTTTTTTTTTTGGAGTGTAGGGAGTCTCGAAAATCTTTCCCAACTGACCCTAAATGAACTGACCCGATACTGGAACCTATGGTCTCAGATAGACCTGAAAAATCTATTTGCAATATTATTCGAACATTAAATCATTAAAATCATTAATCGAACATTAAACGTTGGCTCATTAAAATAGTATAATTCTACTATTTGAGTTTTTCTGACCGCACCCGGACCATATTCCTTTCAACATTAAATCATTAAATCTGTACCAACGAGCAAGAACGCCAAGTGCAGAACCGTTTGGGACGGTCAGAACAATCCCAGGATCAAAGTATGGAGTATTTGACTGTTCTTAACCACCGTTCGTAAATTAAATCGTTCGAGTTCAGCAAATGAATTCTAAGTCAGGCCCTACCAAGTTCAGGAGTCATCGTCTGAATAAACTTACTATGTACATCAATTACATGCTTATTACATATCAAGCCTAAAAATTTCAGTGATTATAACGATGTAACGAATAATCCTAAACAATTAGTTATGGAGAGGACATTGTGACAAAAACTTTAAACAGTACAAAAAACATTTTCGAATTTTCCGATTTCACGCCGTTTTTATTTTTAGTTGGTATGTTATCAATAGAAAACCATATTCAATAAAATAAAGAAAGTAATAGTCAATATAATGAGGTGCTTCTAGTTGACCGTATATTCGATATGAGGAGAAGATGGTCGGGGGTGCGGTTAGTATTTATACACAAATAAGTAAGACTTATTTATTTGTACCGATATTTCAGCCTAAATTTCAGGCTTTCATCAGGGCTGAAAAACAAAAATGAGATAAAAACCTTAATCCAGATAAAAAGAAAATAATAACAAACTTGAAAATATACATAACAATTAATTAAGTAGATAGTAGATGATACTAATAGAAGATAAAATATAATATTGTAGAGGTAAGAATTATATGAAACAAATTATTATAAAATCTTATTAAAAATTGAGAGAGCTCAGGCAAAGAATGAAATAAAAATAGGAATAAAAATTAAATACCTGGTAGTGCCCAAGTAAAAAATGAATAATAAAATAATGAAATAAACTTAATGGGTGAGGCGTAAGAAAATATAAATTATGCGTAATTGAAATTCAGATGATAAACTATGTAAGTAATAATCAAACATATATAAATAGGGAAAATAATTAAATTAACATCATAAAGAAAACAATATACCTGATGAAATGGGCAAGAAAGGAAACTAAATGTATGCTACAAAGGGTAAAAGATGCATAGTAATACATATGAGTATATTATATCTATATATTATATTTTATCTTCGATCTAGTATCTAGTATCTGCTTAATTTATTTTTATGTATATTTCAATGTTTGTTAGTTATTATTTAATTTTTATTTCCCCTGAATTGAGGTAGTTATCTCGTTTTAGTTTTTTTAGTCCTGATCAAGGCCTGAAATTCATGACGAAAGGTTGGCACAAATAAGTTTGTTTCATTTGATTATCATTAATGACCGCACTATCGACCAAGTTCTACTTATATCGAATCTTCGGTCAACTAAAAACAACTCATTATATTGAATATTATTTTTTAATTTTATTTAATATGATTTTTCTTTTACGAACATACTAAATAAAATTCCAGGCATATTGCATCAAAGTTATGACGCGACTTGAGATTTTAACAAAGTAAAAATTAAAGTTTTTTTTTTAGCCCATCAGAAAGTAGTCACAATTCATTAATATACTGAAATAAACCAAACTAAAAAAGTTGTTAAAAATAAGTTTTGATTTATTGTAATGTTATTATAGTATATATTGGATTGGACTATTATCACAATTAATTTATTGGTTATGAAGAAAGGAGGTTCTCAGAACTTTGAAACAATCTTGATTAAAAGACATTTTTATTTGGACTAAAGGGACCATAAAACGTATAAATGAAATAAAATCTTGAAAAAGATTTTTTAGGCTATTAAATTCTCTACTACTACTATCTTAGATAGTATTAGTTAAATAATAAAACATATCCAAGAAGAAAAAGGTAATCGTTTCAAAACGTAAGTACACAAGTAGCGGGCTCAGATGGCGCATGCACTCTGCCAACTGCGACTTCTCACTGGCCCGCGGGCGCTCGACTGAGTAACACAGTCCTGTACCTCTTCAGTCTAAGACTTATCGCGTAAGTAGAAAGCAATATAAAACATTTTGGATAACACATAAAACATTGCAATATCAAGTTGGGCTGTTGAAAAAAAATTAAATTATGAGATTAAAAAAATAAATAAATAAATTTTTATTCCATACTTTAATTTTAAGAAAATCTAAAACTAAATGAGTTAAATAGTCTTTCCTTCAGAAGAAACTAAAATATACATGCTGTTACACAATTTTTAATTTTTTTCTAGGGGTTCTAAATTTTTTTTGCAATGATATAACAAGGGTATAAAAAATGTTTGAATATAAAGACCATAATGAAGAAATAATAACATTAAGATCAATTCATGAATAATAAGAAATTTTATTCAAATCACGATTATTGTTTCATTATCGTTCAAAAAATTATTTAACGCTACGGTAAATTAAAAAATACAATATGTTGTTAAACACTATAGTGTTCCGAAGCTAATTAAAAAAAAAGTGAGAAACGTTTAAGCTAAATGATAAATCGTTAAGAAGCGATATTTAATTTCTTTAAAGAACATATTTTTTTAATATTATTTCAAAGTTCTTTACAAGGAGCAATTGTAAATATTAAAGTTTTATTAGCTGTGCTTTTAATGTAAGGGGTGACATTAATATAAAATTTCAAAAGAGTTTAACTAATTATCGCAAATAATATTAAATACACATTAAAGAAGTGCCAAACATCAATAAAAAATATTCTATTAGGGAAAAATAAAATTTATTTAAAGGAATTTCTTCATTTATTTTAACATTAAATTAAGCATTCAACTATTTTTTAAATTTAATTTTTAACAATATTTTAGATGAATATGGTAGTGGAACAAAGATAAAGGATACATGATTACTATATTTAAAATATCCGAAATTTGTAGAAGAAACACAAAATATCTCTACAGATATTCCTTTCAAACAATCAAAAATGATTTAATGAAAGATGATTTCAATTTTCAACTTTAACACTCAATGATTATAATTTTAATCATACCTTATAAATATTTCAAACAATTATCCTTTGGATATAATTTCTACTGAGAAGGCTCAGTAAAAGCATATATAATACATTTTATGTATTATATATGTATGATGTACTCATTCATTTTAATGTAGGGTATAAAAAAAATTCTTTGGTAAAAAGTATTTTCAAAATTGAGGCCTTAATGTGACCCGAACTAGTGGAATAGCTCTCACCACATATTTTATTTTCGAAATTAAGTTTCTTTGGTTATTTTCATGAAATTTGTAGAATATTACTTTATTTATTAATTATTAACTATTCAGAAATGACTGCGGAATTTTCAGAATTGTAGCCTTTATGTGTCCCGAACTAGTGGAATAGTTTTCACCACATATTTTATTATAACATTTTATTTCCGAAATTGATTTTCCTTAGTTATTTACATGAAATTAGTAAATATTATTTTTTTATTCAACACTTAACTATTCAGAAATTACTGCGAAATTATCGTGTTGACTCCCCATGATTCACAAGCCACTTTATACTAAATATGCTTTTATTTTTCTCTCCTAATTATTGTAGTAAAGATTGATCTAGAACAGTGATCATTAATTTCAGTCGTTCTTGATAACTACTACTGTAAATATTTCAAAAATATGGCAAGCAAGTATTAAATATTGGTTAAAAATGTTGGTGATGTTTTCGAAATTAAGGCATTCTTGTCTTAATCGTCCAATTTATTATGTCCATTCTAAAGTTACAAATTAATAATTAACACTTAAAAAGATTAAGGTAGTATACATTTTAAGGTAAATTACAAAATAAGTTTATTACAGAGATATAAAAGATATTCATAATTTTTTATTTCTAGCCTAAAAACCATTTCATGCTGTTCAATATAAAGGGGGAATAAAAAAAGTGTCTATATAAAGAAAAAAACAAATAATAATTTTAAGCTCGATTAATAAATATTTAGAAACTATACACAAACAGCAGTTCTTTATTTATTATCAGTCAAAGAATTATGCAACGCTATAACAAATTTAGAAATTTAACTTTACTTTCAATTTATGTAAAAGAGTTTTGCATATTTACTCATTTTATATTTTAACTGAGTGTTTTTTAACAAAAAGATAAAAGTAAAATTTCTAAGTAAATACAAGGCACTTAATCAAACTAAAAGCTGGAAACTTATAAAAATTACACCGTTTTAGATTTCAATATGATTGTATATAAGTTAACAATTAATTTTTCCTCATCGTTTAAATTATTATTTTAAATACTATATATTTTGTTTATCATTGAACATTATAATTGTGACCGTTGTTAGTGGCTTTTTGTCCGCTAATGTAATTTAAATGAATTTAAACTTCACATCTTTTAAGAAAAAGAATAGAAATTAAATTAAAATAATATATCAAGGGTGGCATTAAGCTTCAACATTTTTTTTCAATTTCTTTTCGGAAAACATTTTCCTCTGGTTTATTCAGAAATAAATTTTATAATAAACAAAATTTTTCTTTAATATTATAATAATAATATTTATAAAAAAAATTAAAGTAAACTAATAATAAAAAAATACTATTGGTAGCAATTATTTATTAATTAATTGAGTGTTAATCTCCTTAGTTTTATTTTAACGGACGGATGCTATTTGTAAACTCGAACATTAGTTCCAGTTTTATTTAGTAATACTTAAAGCTTGTCATTCTTACTTCTTGAACATTAATTTTAGAAAGTCAGTCGTGGAAGTATTAATTGTATTTATACAATCATCAATAGTACAATGATACAATCCCGTTGCCAAGATCACATACAGAAATCATTTCCTTGGATGACTTATTATTTCGTGAACAATATACCATACTTGCCAATACCTAGCGAACCTTAGAACCACCGTAAATAGAAATACCGCTAATGCCAATAGACGAACTAAAATAGTCTCTTACCTTTATTTATAAATTTTACCGCTTGTTTTAAAAATGATTTTTGCATTGGTACCGATGAGAACTGTTTTGTCCTTAGTTGAATGTTTTTAATTCATCTGCTTTTTACACGCTTAATGCAATACCTTTGTTAGCAAACGATAATATGACTTCAAGGATAACTAAGTTTTTTTTTAACCTAAATATATATACTTTTACATTTCTAACTAAATCTCGTTTGATTTGAATTATTTAATTAATTTATTTTATAAATATAAATTTATCCACTTCACATTAATATTTAAACAAGAATGGAACACTAAGAGAAAAACCTTACAGGTGTTTCAGAATGGTCTGGAAAATCCCCAAATGGAGAACTTTTTATTTCGGGATTTTAGACAAGTAACGGCCATCGCTTTACAAACATAATGGTTCCGACTCCAGCCAAAGGAGATCTCATTATTTCCAGGCCGTCGGAATAACACTTAATGAGTGCCTTTTTCAAACAGACCTTACTGTCGTTTCATCAATTAAAAGACTCTAATTTCGAACAATTAATTCGCCCCAACCATAAAGTGTTCCCCGTCACAGGCAGTTTATCGTTTTCGGAAATGTGGTCTTGATTTGAGGAGTCGAACCATTTATTCCAACGGAAATTTAAGGGAAAGTAATTATTTTCACTAGATATAGGGACGGAAAATCAGTAAATGATTTATTTAGATTTCCGAATTATTTCAAAATACTTAATTTCTTCAAACATATTGTATACTGAACATTTCTCTCTATTATATAAAAAAGGTTTTACTTATCACCGTGTCATATTTTATTTTATTTTATTATTATATGGTGAAATAATAAAAACGTTAATATACAACACAAAACGCTGAGATAAAGACTTTTTTTTTCCTCTGCTTACACTATATTTTTAAAAAAATACAATATGAACTACAGAATGTATGTAAACAACTGTTATACAATTTTATTAAGGAGTATTACAATTAAATGAACAGCAGTATAATTTTTGAAATTGGAGTTGATCTGGCGTTAGGCCGACAGGGCCCCGCCTAGTTTATAAACTGATAATTATAATTTGTATTTTTTAATACTTCTATTTGTCTTACTGAAAAATATTGATGCAAAAAAATTATAAAAGTGGAAGAAAGAAAATGAAATATCTATTATAAACATTTTTTTCATTATTTA
>NW_027114321.1:756453-768703 GCF_000696795.3 Halyomorpha halys | reverse complement strand
ACTTTACACCTACAATTTTTTTTATAAAAGTTTACATTAATTTTAACAGTTATAAAAAACATCCAATTGGTCTCAACATTTTAAAAAATTATTTTAACACTTCACCGTTTCGGCCATTGCGGCTATTTTCAAAGATATACCAATAAAGCATTTAAAAATACAATCTATTAATTATAAATTAATTTTAAAAACATTATCACAGCCAAAACCAAAGGCTATCAACATAACTGCAGACCATATTGCTTTTTTCAAATTAGTTATCATTAGTCATTAACAAATTAACTAGTTTATAGTATTTAGTATCACATTAACTTATATTCAGTATCGCATTAATTAGTTTATAATCTCTGTTTATATTACGAATTTCATCAATGGAATGGCCGAAATTTTGAAGTGTGGCGTTTAGACCCTAAATAAACCATTCTCAATCTGCAATCCTCACTCACTCTAGTCACACAACTAAAATATTGTTTAATGGATATAGCACAAGGAAGTATTTGTTATAACTAATTTAAATTTTTACTGTTGTTACTTATCTTGAGATATTAAATTTATATTCTACACGAATTCCCAGTTTTTATGTAAATATAAAATTATACCATTTATTTATCATTATGGCTCTACGGTCCTGTAAGCCTCCTCCACAACAGCCAACCAATCTACACGGTATCTTGATTTCTCCTTCCATTTGCCAATCTTCAAATCTTCCTCCACATCGTCCAGCCATCTGATCCGGGGACGTCCTCTTTTCCGTTTTCCATCTGGTTTGCCACAATCCATCTTTTCGGATATCCTTTCATCGGGCATCCTCTCCACGTGTCCTAACCATCTTAATCTTGCTCTTTTAATTAACGTCACGATGCTGGGTTCGCCGTACAGATTTATCATTTCCTCATTCCTTCTTCTTCTCCAAACTCCATTTTCCGAGACTCCTCCCCATATCCTTCTCAATACCTCTCTCTCCCAGGAGTTGAGCATCGTTCTGCTTTTCTTGTCAAGAGCCATGTTTCATTAGTGTCATTTTAACCAGCCTGACTAGTTTTTTTCGGTATACCTACCTTTACCATGGCTTTTAAAAGTCCCTTTCTGTCCACAGTGTCATAAGCGTGTTTAAAGTCCACGAATAGCAGATCCAGGTCTACGTTATACTCATAGCACTTTTCCATTGTCTGCCTCAGGGTGAATATCTGATCAACTGTCGATCTACCGGGCCAGAACTCTCCTTGATATTCTCCTATAATATTTTCCGTGGGATCGAACACTCTTTCATGTAGAAGCATAGCAGCGGTTTAACCATTATAAAAGTGCCATGATTTATTTCGTGGAACGTACACTAAATAAATTTTAATTGACCCAGACGGGAAATGAAGAGAGGACTTAAAACGCTATCCCGAACGGAGTCGATCATTAAGAATTTTTACTTTACATGTTTAAACTAAATATTATTGAACGAAACGTTTAAGGAGGATGTCGTTGGATTACTGTAAAAAGTGAACGTGAATAGAAAGGGTTCGTTAGGATTTATATTATGCCTCATATTGAACATCATCATTTGAATGTTTGGGATATATAAGTTGGTCATTATTCACTAATAACGTGTCCTAGAAACAAATATTAATGGATTTTTTCAGATTACTAACAGTTTGAAAATATATTTAGGGCTAATTAGTGTTACTATTGCTGCAATTATTATAATTATATCATCTATATTAATTGTAATAATTAATAAGAATCATTATTATTAATTTTGCCAAGTTTTAAATTAATAAGAAATAATAAGTGGTAAATAATTTATAAAGTTGTATACATTTTGATTTAATGTGAAATTCGTGGCGTCTATTGGCGTCGTCATTCAGTGTTACACAATTTTGATAATACAACTACTGTTTTAGTGTTAGTGGGCTGGCGTCGAAGTTATCATTAATTTTAATTATTTAATAAATTTGTATTTTTCTGTTACTATAAAAATTAATATATTAGAGTTCCTCGAGGAATAACGAATATAACTTTTGTTCCTGCCAAGAACATAACTGTTTAAAGTATGATAACGAAGTCATATTGCAATCGGTAAAGACCGAGGCGGTCTCGGCTTATCCCGTTTGAATCCAATGATTCTATTTTTCTTTCTTTTTCTCCTTTAGTAATTCTTTAATATTTTGTGTTCATCCATTGTACGTTATTGCTAAAAATGAGGAAAGGATGATAAAAAAAAGTAAATAAGTAAAAGTTAAATAATCATATTAGTGTTTTAGAAGTTTATTTTATTTTATTTAACTTTAATATTTTTCTTTTTTACTATTTTATAATTTATTGATATTCTATGCAAATATGGGATGAAAAACTGCTTCCTCGCTATTGCTCACATTAGTCAGACGGACTGTAATAAAAAATTGTTTTATCGGAAAAAGGAAAAATATCTTTATAATCAACTTAGTTTGGCTCATTGAACGTTTTTAGGAAATAGTTTATTACTTTATCATCAGAAAATATCCTTACTTGGCAATGAAATTGTACGAGTTCACATTATATTGTCATAATTATGATTATATTGTCAACATATTTGAAAATAATAAAACAAAAAATTTTTATGTTAATTTTATTCTGTTTGAATGTGTTATAATTGAATTGCGTATAAATTTACTCAATACTGTGAGTAAATAAGGGAATTGTGTTATTTATTTTTTAATTTGTTGCTATAGTTTCAGCTTGTGGCAAAATATTAAATAGCATATCTGACCGAGGTAAGAAGAATAAGTTAAATTCTAAGCCAAGAAAGGGAGGCTACGGACGTGGGATCATCGATTTCAATGTAACTTTTTTGGCGATATTAGGTCGCAAAATATTAGACACTTATTGGAGGCTTTTTGCCAGTGCACTGTAGGAACCGAAAAAAGAAATTATAACTTTTTTAGAATTTTTTTATTCTGATCGTATACCGCCTTTGCTCTGCGTGTGTTAAATGATTATTATATGCTAATCATTTTTTAGTATAATAAAAACAAAAATTACCTGTATAATTTAATGGGTTTGAGAATATAGAAAATTTACAAAAATCAAAAGTGGCTTGTGATGTATACCAAAACTATTTTGTTAAAAAAAAAACCTCAGATTCAGTTTTAGTATATTTTGATATTCTTAAATAAGAATTTTCATGTTAATTAATAAATTATTACTTTTCAGTTTCTTTATTTAAAAACGTGATGCATTATGAATAATTGTTTATATACGTAAAAATTTCATTATTAAAATAAACATTTTTCTAGCAAAATGATTTCGTTAGACTTAATTTTCGAAAGAAATGTGGTCTTCCTAATATTTTTCTGGACCTTCAAGTATAAGTATAGTAAAGTAGGGGAATTCCAGTGGTTTTTAAATTGCTTTATTTATAAACAGTCAACTCTAGGAGCTTCAAAGAGTTAATTTTCATAGCCGATAAAATGGACAGATCCGATAAGTCGATATCGGATATTTATTACAGCTATAGCATTATATATATACGGCTAGAGCTTATCGGATATTTTTTACTTTTCACCCAATCAGGTTTTCTCTTAGTTATCTTTACCTATTTATATATCATATATTTATTACCATACTTTTTGATTATTTTCCCATATATTTCTTCAATATATGTATTTTTTCTCCGTTTCTTTTATTATTTTATTTTATTTTTTAATTTAGTCCTGATGAACGATTACATCGTAAACTGAGACTTAAAAAAAAAACAATGCAAGACAACTTATACTTTGTGTTTTTATGATAGTACTCCAACTATTATCTCCTTAATTCATTATTGAATTAATATATTTGATGAGAAAACTTCAACGTCTAAATAAATTTTAAGAAATCATTAGCCAAAGAAATATGATTATGAAAGTGATATTTTCTATCGGTTATAAATAGACAGATTGATGGAGACGAGTGGGGCTATACCCTCTCAATTTTTTCCCCCCGGCGAGAAGGTACACACCATTAATCCTTTCATTTCATCCAATGCAAACATTTTTTTCATTCAATCTCCGACGACCGGAAGAGGAAATTAATGCCTCCATTACCGTTCCTCCGCTTGCTAATTAGCATTAAACATTTACCATTTTTCTCCCTCCTGGTTTTAACGAATATTTTGTTTTTAAACATATTTACAATTTTTCTGTACATGAGCCCGCCGTAAAATGAATACCTAGATCAGCGGTTCCTAAAGTCGGTGTCATTCAACTCTGCCATGCCTCAACTTTATGCCAGGAATGTGGCAAACGAATGTCACTTTTCTAAAATATTACATAAAAAATTAAAATAGCAAGTGTACAGTGCATTTTTAGCATTTACATTCCACGTGTTGTCTTATTTTATTATTGATAGAATAAAAAGAATTTGTTATATTGGTTTGCATTTAAGTGTTTTTTCTCGATAGTATGAATTTGACCAAATATGCCAGGTTTATTAATATTTGACATAACTTAAATTAGTCAATAGCTTTATTTTTATTAATTTTGCCAAATTGTTTTTTTATTCAGGAAAGTGAATCCAGTATAGACTGACCAACATTAATCGATCATACAGAAATGAGATAAGAGTTAGTAACACTTTTATAATATTAATTAGTTACACAATGCTTATAAAAAAAACAAATAAAAAAAACCCAGCAACTTGGATGGTTCCATTTCTTATTACCTTTTTTTCATTTTTCAACTAATATATAGTTAGGCTACTATTTTTTTTAATTTAACATAATATACGATTATAATAATTATAATTATAGTTCTTGAGTCAGCTATTAGAGTGCTGGGAGGCTGCTACAATTTATAAGATAGTACTGTGCAATATCAATTAATTTCTAGACATTAAGCTAATGGTTTTACTAACGAAATACAACTGAATATAAATTTTATAATAGTATGGAGTGTACTTGATATCTAGAAAGAATGAATACAATAAAGAAGGGCTAAAGTGTAAGTAAAGGATACAATTGCACAAAATGATATAGGAATACAATAAATAGGATCTAAGTATATCTTAATAAATTATATACTTTATAATTATTATATATAATACAATAATTAAGAAAGAAGATTAATAAGAATCTAGGTCATTAAGTACAGTTAAGAAGATAAGAAAAAATACAGGCAGATGTGGTCATTTGGTTAATAAAAATCAAGTATTAAAATTTATAGAAACAATAAAATATTCTTCTTTTCTTTAGTACAAAGCAGTAGATAATACTAAAAACAAAGCATGTGGAAATTCAAATGTTTGAAAACAAACGTGTTACAGCGTTTACAAACCTGATTAATTGACGTATTTATTCTGCCTATTGAGCCTCTAACTCTCAACTATTGAGGTTAATATAAAAATAATCTAACAAATCCTACTCAATCACAACAGTTTTCAGTAACTGAGGAATTTCAATGCAACAGTGTCAGAGCCTCATTGTAATTAACAGTAGGAAGTTTCTCACATATCCAGGCACCACTTGACCAGGTTACACTGTAATGGCCAGGAACAGTTCGCAACCATCAGACGTACATCACATTACAGTTTAACCTCATTTAAACTCCACTTAACCGGCTCTCCAAATAAACAGGATGTAAAAAAGCAGAAATAGAATAAAAAAAAAAAGGCCAAAGAAAAATCAATGTTTGTTAAAATAAAACAAACTAACTAACTTTGGGACTAATATTAAGACGTTTGTGCGCTTAAATAAAATCATGTATCTCTGTACATGTATTTTTTTTTATAATTACAAATTCTTCAAAAAACTTTTACTTTATCAAATAATAATATGCATAACGTCTGTGTATTATGTTATTCATTGCATTTTGATTTAAATTAATATTGGATTTTTTTCGTTTATGTACTCTAGACTAGGGGCACGCGGGCCGCAGCGGTGAGATAGCTTATTATACAAAAAAAGAATACTTCGTAAATCCTTCCTTTTGAAAAATATTTTATAATTTAATATAAGCAAACTTATACAAAATTTATAATTCTCAAGGAAATCCCTGGTTTTCTCAATAACATGTGCCATCTGACACCACTAAACCTGAGAAGAATTTTGAATATCCAGTCTTTTTAATTAAGTTAGTTTTTTAACATACTTCATCAATCATCATAACATTTTCAATTCGATTCTGCGAGGAAAAGTGAAACGATTCCAGGTTTAGCTGGCATCATCACATAAAAACACATTAGAAAACAAAAATTAAAGACACTTTCCTAACTGTCTTAAGTTAGCTGACAAATTCAATGATAATGCTTTTTCAATTTGCAGTCCAAATCCAATAAATTATTGATGAGCTCTATTCAAGATTTCAGTAAAGTCAGAAAAGTAGTCTATTGCTTTTTAATAATCCTCTTGGAGCTTACAACCGAAGACTTTGGTCTATTTCAAATTGTTGGTCCGGTGCAAACACCGGACCAACAATTTGAAATAGCTAATGTGTAAGCTGATATATTTCTAATGAAAAGAAAAAAACACTCTTATGATTATAAATTGCTTTGATCAGGCATTTCTCATCTGGTTTATATGGAAGTAAATTGAATTTCTCTAGAACCAACTTAAAGTATTCCATATCAGAAGGGTTGATTGAGATAAATTAATAGATAGAAATAAACTGATATATTCAGAGAAAGATAAACGATTTTTGGAAGAGGGAGGCCAAAAAGTAAAAAATATTGTTATTATGAATTTAAATGAATGGGAAGTTATTACTGAGATGAGACGTGTTGACGGGAGTGAAGGTCACCAATTTTGTATTAAGTTAGAAAGATGAAAGATGCTCTCATACTTAGTGTGAGCCCCAAACGAGATGGGTTACTTTTACCTTGGATATTCGGCTGCTCATTAGTGTACCGGCCTCCATACTGGGTGCCCCACAGCCTCACTCGCTGCCTGATTAGCTGGACATCCCTGGTCTATAGCTTGTAACTGATTGAGGTCAGAGGTCCCTGTAAAGTCTACTGGTTCAAACACTCAGGGATTAACACCAGGTCTGATTGTTTCTGTTACTTCTAAATAGTGCCAATTCTAGCAGAATCTTTTTTAATTCCCATATCAAACCCCCCTTATCATAAAATCCGAGGTCTTTGGATGAAATATTCGATTCCTACTAGAAAGGAGAAGTGGGGTTCTTCTGCAATACGCAATATAAAATGGTTCACGATCTTCGCTTTTAATGTGATCATAAAGAGATATCTACCCTTAAACAAAACCTAGGTTATCGACCGTAATACGATACCTTATTTTTGTGCATTACCGGGAAGGGAAAATGGGGTCCTAAAGTTACATAGGCAAATATTTGGTCATCTTGATGTAGATTTTCTAGCATATATATTCTGGTTTATATAAATATTTATTTAGTCTAGGTTCAAACTGTTTATATTGGATTATATCAATTTATATTTTAAGATATAAGTAGGTCATCTTGTAGAACTTGCAGCAAATTCTTCGTCATAGAATTTAACTTTCTTTATGAGTTATGGTAGAGGAAGTAAGAAACATTTAAATGAAAGTTTCCATTATAGCACATACTTCCAAAGTCGCAAAGTATTCAAAACTAATTTTAATAAAATATTGTATTGTCTTCCTAGCCTCCTTTATTGAAGTGTTCCCTGAGAAAACAAAAGAAAAGTTTTGGATGATATTCAGTATAGAATCGGGATGTTTCCGTATTTCTTGAAACTTACCTATTAGCTTGATGTTCTTTTAATCAAATTGTTTAAATGATCATTCATGAAACATTTAAATACGATTGGTAAAAATCATATCAGATTAGAATAAATTATTAATTAAAATAAATACAATTAATTTTTATAAAGGATAAAATGCAATATAATTCATATATTACTGTAATAATTTATTTATTTATATAAAAAATGGATTATATAGACTAAAAGTAAAGAAAAAAAATCAAATCTCAAATAAATTAATTCCAAACACTAAAACTAAATGTATAATAAATATCTCTATAGTCCCTCAGATCTACTTTTCGCATTGAGGGTAGACCTGTTAAGCTGGACCTTTTGATGACTTCCAGGGCGGTAGGAACCGGAACCGTTTGTAGGCGAGGGAGTTGGAGTGACTGCTTTGTGACAGCAGCGGTGTCGGTTCTAATTCGATCTGGGACTCGATTTTTATTTATGAGGTAGTCTAACGAAATGATAACTTGAACCCACCCCACGGTTAGAATAGGTTAGCTACCCCTAGATAATCCCCCACCCTGGAACACTCGTTAATTTTAAACAAAAGGCTGGCTGTTGAGAGGGAAATCAGATGCAGTAGTTCAAACTGCTGGCAGCTCGATCACCTTCTCTTGGCTCAAGGATCATGTTAAGTATTTTATAGCAATAATTCATCTATAATTCTGAACCTTTGCTATTACTATAATTACCTGATTTATAATATCATTATAATTATTATTATTTGTCGAACGTTGATTCTTATGTAACACCATTCTACATACATTTCCTATTCGGTATATTGATAAATACAAGACAAGTATTTGAGAAATAAATTTAAAAGTTAGAAAAAAAAGTTATGGACTAATATAAACATTATCGAAACGAGTTTAGAATAAACGAGAATTAACTTTTTTATAAATTGGAAAAAAATTGCTCTATTCCCTAAATAATTTTATATTTTCTTAATTAAAAAAAGTAAAAAATTAGGTTTAACTTTAGTAATATAATTGCTGTTGGCAACTAAATTCCCTATTTAATAGAAATAATCTTCGATTTTAAAAATATATAAACCTATTTATATTTATAAATACGTAAGTCATGAGGATAGAGAGGGAAAATAGGAATTAGGGTTATGTTTATAAAACTAATTGTTATACTAAGAAATAAAAGACAGACAGCAACCTAACCAATCGTATTCATCTAAAAAATTGGAAGATAAAACATTTATTTGGTAATTAGCTGAACATTCATTTTGATTAAAGTTCTCTTTAAAAAAGGGCTATTTAACGAAAAAAGGCTTTAAATTTTTAATTAATACCTTTAATGGCTAGATGCTTTGTTACCGCCCGGACGAGAACAGTAATTTATAATTTACAATAACCTTCGATTTAAGATCTTTAATAATTCAATGTTTGTTGTACAAGCCCGGACTGATCTCCTTAAAGCTGTCCCTAGATTTCTATCTACAAATTTTCAATCATATGAAACCTAATTAGTTCTATCAAAATCATTTTGTAGTTTAAAATTTAACATATGTTCCTTAATGACTGTAACAACTTTTGAACTGAAAATTCACAATTTTATAGCTTCCTCAAGTTCTTATATATCTAAATCTGGAAAAGCAGACAATTTTTTTAGCTAACGCATTCAGAAGGCGTTAATCACTGAAATCCATGCAAAAAATCTGATTGTTACGAAAAAAAATCGTTTCAGAATTAAATTGTATTTCAAAATCCACCTTAATTTAATTTTCCTCGATTGAGGGGAATCAATTATGATGATTCTCTTAAAATAAATGCTTGAATTCTCATGACAGATTCTGGTGTTTCAAATTCAGCTGTGACAGATTAATTATTTACTATGTTACTGCAGCCGTGAGTCAACGCTTGTTCGGAAGCCGCTTAAAGAAGACCCCCTGAACCCTTTACCCGTTATGGGTTGCACCGTACAGATTTTTATTTTCTTCATAATCAATTAATTCTTAAAATATTAATGATCTGAACACAGTGCTCACCAAGATTATTTATGTTTGTTTAATAATTCACGATTTTCTTTTTTTTTGTGATATATTCTTGAATATAATTTTATATTCTTCGATTATTCATTTCTAATAATTTTAATTACCTATTGGATTCTAAAGAAGAGCTCACAGTCCCAAAGTGTGAAAATATGTAAAACGATTTTTTTTTATTAATAATAAAAGGAAACATTTTGCTGTTACACTTTATGAAAATGCTATTAGTGATAAGAAATTTTTAGGAAAATCCTTTCAATTCCAACTCGTCCTAAAGCAGTCAACTAAAAAATTCCCGAAAATAATTTTAACTAAAAAAATAAATTAAATTATTGTTAATAATTTTATAAATATTTTTAAAAAATCCGTTTTATTCTAAATGATATTAAAATAAACCAAAGATAGAAACACTCAAATACGAGAGAAAACGTGGCCATACCAGAGGCAGATGTATATTTAGGATGAGAATTATTTTATCTTTTTCCTGCACATGCTTCCCTTACGTGCCTGGAACTAGTTGCTTCTATTTTTGTAAGGTGATTAAAGTCTAATTAATTTATATAATAATTATTTGCTTATATCACATAATAATTTTTTAAGTTGCATCAATCTTGGATATGAACTTTAAATTTAACTAGATGCACAAACGTTAAACAAATATTGTATTGTTTACCTACCCAGTGCAACTGATCACAAAATAAAATTATTAACTATAATTAATGACTTCAAGTGACAATAATCTTCAATGGGGATCGTAATATCGACAATCAAATAAAACATTAAAAACAAAATTGATTGTTTTATCAACTATTGTGATCACACACATTATGAATAAAGTCAATTTTTTTATATATATCATATTTACACTTTCTTGAGACTGGTTATGATCGTCTTAAATTCTTCTTAAGTCCAACTTTTCGGCCAGTTCAGCCATCCTCAAGGACAATCTTAGTAAAAAATTTAGATCCACATCAATTTTATAATACTTTATGGAGACTAGTCTGCTCAAATCAATAATTCCAGCCAAAAATTACATTATTTTGTCAATTCTTAACATTAAATTAAAACTTTCAATGACAGTCAATTTACAACACTATTATACTTTATCACAACAAATTGACTGTGATTAAAAGTTTTAATTTAACGTGAAAAATTGACATTATTAAGATTAAATGGGCAGAATAGTTATTATATTATTATTCCATAATTTTTTTGGGGGTTGATATTCTAAATTTGTAATTGGGATTGTTCATGAGGCCGAAACTTACAAACAAATATAGATTTCTGAGACTTAAATTGGATAAAATTAATTTTATTTAAGCGTTTTTTTTTACAGTATACCACTAAAATTTTATTTTCACAGCAAAAAAAATTACAAATTTTTAAAATAAGGATAATAAGAAAAATAATATATGCATACTTGATATATTTCATTAATATTAATAATAGTACTCTATTGCTAATATATTTGATATTAATTCTGAATAAAGTTGATTACTGTGATTAGCGATTTTAATGAAACCAAATATTTAACATTTGCAGATAATATAATAAATTCAAATTAATTAAATTTTATTCTAATAACATACACTACAGCAAACCTGGATATAATTGAACACGCAACGAATTTAATTAATTAATAATATCGTATAAAATTTATAGTCAATAGAATCACTTGTTTTGTATAATTTTATGTAATATTACTACTTTGATGTGATGATATTACTTACTATAATATCTAAATAAATACAAAGAGAAAAAAAAGAATGTTTGTTTTAACTTTTATTGAAATTATACTTTCTTCCACCTTCAAGGGCAATAGATATTAGGGATGTAAATACACATTCATACCATGTATACATATTAACTAAAAATAAAAAGTAAATAAATAAAAATTATAATAAAAATACAAAAAAAAAAATTGAGTATGAACTAAAATGGAAATAATAAACTTATGTATACAGATCATAAATAAATATTGGCGGATTACTGAATTAAATGATAAAACATGAGAAAACAACTGAAGAAAATAAAATATTGAACACAATCATACCGATGTACAATATGTACATTCGACCTTGGAAACCCCGAATCGGGTCCTGCAACCTAAATTTGCATTGGCTTCCAATTTTAGGTTTCTATATGGCTTCTATATGGCTTAGAATTATGTATTTAATTATATTTTAGTTTATTTTCATCTATAGTTTGTAGATTAACTGATTGTTTGTACCTTTTAAACGTGTAAAGAAGGAAAACAGGATTAAAAAGTGTTTCAAACTAATTTTATTAACAATTACGTCAATGAGTTAGCTTTATATTCACGTATCATTATGTATTTAAACTATGTACTTAACAATATAATTAAAAGTGGGTATTCATTTGAAATAACGAGATGTATTTTTACGCCTACCAAATATTGTTATACTAACCCGTCTTTTGACTGGCAAACCAGCACGACAGTAACGTATTTCATGTAGGTTCTCAGGACATTTTCTAATATTGCTGATATCCTTAGATTTAGGCACTATATCACTACACATATCACTACACACACACACATAT
>NW_027114321.1:734829-750478 GCF_000696795.3 Halyomorpha halys | reverse complement strand
TTAACTTATTTTTGGATAATTGCCTTCAGCGATTATCCTGGTATCCCAAGAAAATCTGCTACAAGTACATAGCAATATTGAAGCAGATTCTTTTTCTTTTACGAATAGCCGATAATAAACTAATAATAATGGTGACTGTTAATTGTTTAAAATTTACATATTTTACAAAAATACAAAATACAGTTTTTTAAAAAGGAACATTTCTTGTTTACTACTTATATATTCCATGAATGTCATACGCAGAGAAAAATCTGTAGTTGAATTTACAGTGGGAAATTTTTTAGATAGGAAACATGAGAACATGTTTACCAGCATTCAACTTAAAGAAAGTTTAATGCGTTATAAAGTAGTTTATAACGTCTATATTTGTTGGGGTTGTAGTTTTTATGCACATGAATATTAATTTCGCCTTTGAAATTTTGTTTTAATAACTAGATATCAACTTATTTTAGCAAACATCACGAAAAATACTATTCCTAGGAAGATAATCGTCATAAACTACTTTATAGCACATTTAATTTTAATAACTGATTTTAATTTGAGTGCTAATAGTAATCTGTACGTTAGGTTTACGTATATTTCTTACAATAAATTAAGTTAATACTGATTTTTCAATATATTTCAACTCCAAATAATTTTCGGTTCGGTTCCTGGTGTTGTAGGTAATTTTAACGATACGAAGCTTCGAATGAATTGTTTTTAACAGTAATAATTATTTTTTTAACGTTTTGAAACAGCTACCATTTTCAATTTCCTACTATGCTTGGCAGACTCATCAGTTTTGACTAGTAGTTATACATAGTGTTCATTAAAGTAATCAAACATAGGGGTGAAATAACTGACTCTTTTTTCCTCTTGGGCTCTTGTACTCATGCAAATAAATACCATATCTGGGCATCTTGAGACAAGTCTCGTCCAAAGTGTGGCCGAGTGTAAAATAATAAGGGACATAACTTATTCTATTTAACTAAAATTTTCAGTAATTTGTATTAAATACAGCGCATAATATTAAATAGAACTGGTATCTAGATGATTTTCAAGGTTTAAAAAAATATTCCTATAATTAGTGTGCCAGGGTTTTCTCTTAGGTTGCTTATGATCTAATGCTGATGAAACTAGAGATAATATCTTTAGTTGAATTCCACCTGTTTAAATTACACTGTTGAGCTGTCAGAATTAATTATAAGTTACTTTCTCGAGATTTATAACCAACGATTTATTATAAAACTTTAAAAACATTACTATGCAATGTAAGCACTAAGTATATACTCAAAACAAGAACCTTCTCTTAGTAACATTATTTAATGTGAGAAACTCCCTTCACCGAAATAATTAAATAACTAATCACAAACTAGTCTCAATTGTAAGTCGAAAACTAACAATATTTATTAAGAATAATAGTAAAATTTGACAAGAAAAAATATAATTTTCTTTATCTTTAGAGGGAAAATCCCTCAAATATGTTTATATAATGTTGTATACATGTACCTTTTTTTTATTTATAGAATTATTGAAGCAACATCGATGTTAATTTGTTACAGAAAATTATAAATTTCATAAATATAGCTACAATTTTAATAATCGCAAACCAAAACTCCATTTCACCAAATAAACGTACAGAAAGAGTATTAATCAGTAACATAAACCCTAATATTAATGCTAATATAGCTACAATTTTAATTTAACGAAAATTTCAATTTTTTAATAATTACCAAAATTTGATTATTTTTTAAATTGTAAAAATATATTTAAAGAATATAAATTCATAATTACTTCCTAAACTCCGTTTATTAATAATCGCTTATTATAACTCACTAATCATTTTTTTACCTAGAGTTTTTTTCGTATATTATAAAAACAAAAAGTTTCATTGTTAAAGAATTACAAATTAAACATGACAAAGAAGTATATAATTATCCTTGAAGAAGTTTGTCGGGGGGTGCGGTCAGCAAAGTTCGATGAGAAGGGGTAGCAGAATTGCGCTGTGAAGTGTTGTGAAGTGGTGAATGTGATTGTTGTTGATGAGATCTAGATGTGTTGTATCTTCTGATGTAGTGACGTGTATGTAGATGGTTGTTATCACGTCGTTGGCCTCGTGGTACTGGATTCATAATGAGGTGTAGATAGTTGACCGTAGATTAATACTTGAAGAGGTTTGTCGGGGGGTGCGGTCAGCAAACTTTGCTAGTTTTGCTTGCAAAACTAGATCTCATCAACGTATATAATTATATTTTGATTCTATGAAGACGCTTGCTTAATTAGAAATTAAAAGAAAAAAAAAACCTCTTGTACCTAATGTGATTAAATGAAACCTTTTTCTCATATTAAAAAAAATATATATATGTTGAGGAAAATCTAATTTATATTTTGATTTTTAGCATAGCTAAATTGAAGAAACAATATATTACTTAAAGATATTTCTTATAATTATTAATCTGAGTTCGAAAGAACAGTAAAAATCTTAACTGCGAGGAATTGAAGTCTA
Source organism: Halyomorpha halys (assembly GCF_000696795.3). NCBI lineage: Eukaryota > Metazoa > Arthropoda > Insecta > Hemiptera > Pentatomidae > Halyomorpha > Halyomorpha halys. Next base: position 747,993 of record NW_027114321.1, on the reverse strand, counting down.
TACCAATTTACTTTTCAGTATTTAATCGAGAATTCGAAGTTATTTGTCAGTAGGATTTAAGGTAGCGTTGAGCAGCGCATTGTCTCTAACATATTGGTCATTATTGTGATATATGACTTGGAGGACCTAATGAAAGTTGTATATTACAAAGGAATAATTTGCGTTCATCATTAATCCCATTATACGTCTCGTTATTACTAGTATAATACGTTACTCGGCTCAATGAATCGCTATCATAAAAGTTAATCACAAGTACAACGGAATAATATTCCATTATTATCAGGAATCCTACTCTTGTGCTAGTATTTACTTTTATTTATTGCAGGTTGTTACTGATTATTGTCGTGGTGAATAATTTTATTGTCATAACTAAAATTTGTCTCTATTTATTGCTAGGACTCAGTTTTTCAGAACAGGAAAAATTGAACTGATAATGAAATTTTGGGGCGCAGACATATTATTATAAATTGAGTTTAAAGCATCCCTTTTAAATTAAATATATTAAAGTGGTCATTTAGAAAAATTGTGAAGGTAAATAATGAAGACATTAAGGTGCTTTGAAAACAAAATTTAGGACAAAACCATAAAACATACCTGATTGGAAGATGTTGGAAATCCAAGTGAGGCCAGTAAGATACTCAATTAAAAAGTACGTTAGAAGAGATAAGATTTCCGACATCTTCCAATAAGCTGTGTTTTATTCTCATTTTCCCTATCTTTCTTTCACCCCCATCTCCTTCTCAATTCTTTTCTTATTTTTCCTTACCTTCGTTATTAATTTTGTTCACCACATATTCTTGTTATATTTTCTAATTACTTCATTGCCTTACTTTACTTTATCTTTTGTCTCTTTATTCCAGTATTTTAACTATAGTAGTTACATATCTCTTTGTTTTTCCATAACTTTAATTTTTAATTATTATAATTAAATTAAAATATTCGCATGTTATTGTTTCTTAGCATTATATAACTTTATATATTTATTTCCTTAATTATGTTATATACTTACATATTTAATTATCTGTATATACGTTGTACCTCCCACTTCTTTCATTACTTTATTTTTATCTATCTTCATTCTGTACAATTAATTACCTTAATCATTCTATTTATCCTTTTATTCATTGGTTGTTATCTTTTTTTTTGTTCTTCGCCCTGATGAAGGTTAGAAATTCTGGTTGAAACGTTGGCACTTATAAATAAGTTTTTTAAATTTATTTGTTTTATTCTCTGACCCACCTCTATCTTCTCCTCATGTAAGTATGAAATAATTTTAAATACTGGAATAATTCAGTTTTATTTCTCAACTTTGAACTGGTAGTGTCTATCTTAGCTGTTGGTCTGAAACTCTATCCCCGCTTATGAAATACATCTCAAAATATGATTTATAAATATTCATGAACATCTTGGCCGAATATAAACCCCTAGTCCTGTTTCTTCAGCGTTTGGCAACCATTTAGCCCGAGGATCAATATTGTCTTTCCGTGTCGCAAGACAAATGAACCTACTGAGGGCTTTTATTCAAAAAGAGATAAAGCGCTCTGACATCTAATTAGTTCCGAACAATTGCTGTGCCATTGTGAATTTAACTTTCTTGGAATTGTAGAAAATACAAAACCTCAAAAGGTAGTTGTCTAAGAAATGATAAGAGCCTTGTGTAGTAGCTAGTTCAAGAAACTTTGCAGTAATTAGATTTCACAAACTATTTTAGGGCAAAAGGATTAAATTAGGGAAGCATTCGATGGTTCAGTTGAGCTTCAAACCTCAACTTCGCTTGAACACACAATTTAGTGTTAGTGTTGAGTTATTTGGAAACAGCTAGTGTTTATTTCTAATTACTTTCTTATTCATGAGAAGCTAGCGAATATCTTCAATTGTAATAAGAAGAATACTTTATTATAATACGATACTATAATAGCTAATTTTAGAAAGACTTCATATATTCCAGCGACGAATTGTTAATTATTTTGATGAAGATTGATTGATTTATTGAAGATTAGTTTATTTTACTATTATAAGAAAGCTTGAAATTCTGTAAATATACTCAATTTTATAGTGTTACGACACAGTAGCAATTTATAAGTCAACAGAGCAGCGTATAACGTGCTCTTCTTGGTGTATGTCTAACTGTTATGCATTCATGAAGGCATTACTAATTTATAATGTCAGTTCATATGTTTTACACACACTTGTCTCCTGAGTTACCAGTTATGCCGAATTATAGATCAGTTTATTTCATTTTTTTTCTTAACCAACCTCATCGCAAATATTTATGTAATTCAAAATTAAACAAAACATTCACTGATTTTAAGAAAAGAAAAAGTTGTTATAAAAATGTCTATAACTATTGAAATGGCAGTATTTAAAAAAAATAAATAATTGCTTACAACATGTAGCATAAATTGGTTTAATTTATAAACAACATTGTAAAAATTACATGATGGCATTTGATGAATTAATAACTCTCAAGGTTAAATAAATAATTTTATTCAGGAATTGTTTAATATAGTTTACTCAGGCTTCTTTATTCAAGGGGTACATATCATTTGGTTTAAGTCGTCACCTTGTGAACCATAGTATCGACTTTATTAACTAAATTCGATCGTTGTCGAGTCGACATTTATCAATATTATCTACAAAATAGTGATAGTGAGTAGTTAGTGTGGTGAGCTAAAATATTATAAAACTATTTATTACATTTAAATAGATAATATAAGACATTTAAGAAAGTGATCAATACCAGAGTAAAGAAGGTATTAGTCGTAGTTACTAATACCTTCAACTAGTACGTATTATCGTTGATAATTTTGCAACCAGTCCCCGCCCCCGGCGTCCCCCTAACTATCCCCTCTACTATATCCATTACTCTACAGCTCTCACCATGGCATTATCTCCTCTATGGAAACCAACGGTCAATAAGGAAGACAAAACGGTCCTCATGTGCTCAAACTGCAAAAGCATATCACATAGCAAATATTGTAACATTACAAAAAAAAAAAAAAAAAAATTATAAAGTTCAAAATAAAAAGCAATTGTGAGCCCTAATTAAGCAAGTAACTCTAGGTTATAGCAACACTCTAAGTAGCAGCATGACAGAAGATATCACCGCTATACTGGCCGAGGTAAACTAACAGAAGATATAAAGGACTTAAAAAACTCAGTCGCCGAGAGGCTTGAGTCATTGGAGGAAATAGCAATAAAACAGGACGAGTTAATTCAAAAATTGTTAATAGGAAACAAAAATTTAATATTAAAAACATGGAGATTAGACACTGACGTAGAACAAGCCCAGCTCTTACATGCCTTTGAGATAAGAGCAATTAAACAGAAAACCGGCGAAACACCAGGGCCCTGTTTCATAATGAAAGCCAATAGTACAAGTGTAGAAACTAGAGTGGTAATAATACTAATACTTATTTTTTCATGTTAGGGATGACTATTAGTGATATTAAAGGAATTAAAAAATACTAAAGTACAAGTTACTATTGTACAAGTCTGAGTAATTGAATTAAGATAAATCTACAAGACTAATAGTATAGTTTGTACTATATTATGAAATAGGCCCCAGAGGGTATAGTTTTATCCGTCGCAACGGCCTTGGAAATTAATTTAATTACCCACGGTATAGACATGATTAATAGAAAAAGACCTAGAGGAGAACACCGGTCACCGTCAATATTTTTTTCTTTCTCCCACTAAACAGTTCGAGACAAGGTGCAACGAATAACAAAAGCTAAAAGATACTTCACCACGAGGCACCTAGGCTGGGACGAGAGGAATCTGCATCAGCAAAGAGATGACCCCTGCCAACCGACATTTCTACTGGCTGGCGATACCGAAGAAGGCCGCCGGCAAAGTAAAGTACTATGCCTGGTTCGCAAGAGGATGGGTTCGTTTTCAGGAAGATGGCTAGCCAGCAATCATGATAAATACAACCGAAGACATTGGAGCTATCCAAAGGCTGCAATTACTTGGTAAATCAGTGATGTGTGCGCTTCTTTTCTTTATACAGTATTCTTTTCTTTTATCGGTACATTTATACTTTTATTTTCCACACTTTTGCATTCATTTATGAATTTAATTTAATTTTTTCTGTACTTATATATCTTTTACTTCTTATTATATCCGAGGAATAATATTTTTCTTTCCCATCTATCCACAATTTCTTGTTTATTTATTTGCATCTTCTCTTAAATAAATTTTTATTTTATTTAAATGTATGTATATGTTTATATTTAATGTACGAAATTCCTATCTATTTATTTATTTCCACTTTTGTTCCAAAAGGAGTATTGATTTTTTTTGTTTTTTTTTTCAATTGATACGTTTATCATTTGAAATATTTTTGTTTTTCAGAAATGTTTAATCTTTAGTATTGTGTATGTACATCTTATTCATTTTTTTATTTATTTATTCTTTATAATAAGGAGTATTGTTTTATATTTTTCATTTTCATTTAGAAATTTATATTTCACATATTTTTAATCTTTCACTCACATATAGCTATAATTAATATACAACATTCCTAACTATTCATTTCATTATCTTTCTGTAAGGAGCTATGTATTTTATTTTTCAATGTGTATAGATATCAATATTTTTATTTTTATATTCGATATATTCTTAATTTATTTTACACTCTATACATAATATGCCTATTTGTATATTTTATTTTATTAGTGGAGCTAGTATCAATAATCGACCAGTCTATACTGCTTATAAGCATTTATTTTCAGTTTTAATTTATTTATTAAATAATACGTTATTTGTTAGTGAAGTTAAGGTCACTCATCTGTATTTATTTCCTTTGTTTTATATGCTTTACTTGACCATTAGATTACTAGTGACCTAATTACATTTTTCAAAGTCAATTTATTATTTGACATTTTGCAGGGCTACAATTAAACCTAAATATTGATATATAAAAAACAAAAGAGTAATTCCAAGTTCGTATTGTATAAATAAATTTTCTTTATTAAGATAAATTAATGGGATATTTCACCACTCCAAACACTAGTTTATTATTCAAGAGATGCCGTTGTTTACCTGAAACGCTAATCAGAAGTAGCTGTTTGATAAGGCTTGTTAAATCAACGAGCGTAATGATGGACCTCCCATCGCTCTTTATGGCTGTAATTTTCTGATGGACTCAATTAAGGATGATATGATTGAGTCTCAAAGCACCTACATTAACATATAAGCTGCGGAGCGGAACCTCTGACAAATGCATTTGAATATGACTCGTTTGAAAATTAATTATTTCCACGTCATTTGTTTTAAAACGTTTAATTAAATAATTCCTTTTTAATTATCAAATGTCATTTGTGTGACAAGCATTATAAATATTACAAGTGCCATACAGTGCTCGCACTATGTTATGATTCATATTTTAATCATCATTTATTTGTAGTGTTCCTTTTAAAAAGTTTCCAACTAACATTTTAACTTTGAAATTTGAACATTTGTTAGGAATGTGCCAGAAGCAAGATTTTTTTTTAGAGAGAGAGCCCTTAAATTATTATTTTTTTTTATTTTCTAAAAAAACATTTAAGCTTCAATCATATCAATGAAAATATTTGCATTTTTTTTTTGTAGAAATATAATGCGGGTGGCAGTAAATAAAGGTATCAAAATAGTAGAAGAAACCATTTATTTTCAATGCAACATCCCTGACGAAGCCCTGAAAAGTTGGGTGAATTTAGTTAACAATTTAACTATTTCTATTTTACTATTTTGATACCTTTATCTACTTTATGCCTTCGACTAGCTTCTTTATATTTTCATTTCCATTTATTTCTTCACCCTCTGGCTACGGCCACACTTGGGTTTTTTGAAGCTGGACGCTTAGCGTCAAAAGACGCTGTATTTATAGGTTAGCTGGAGAGGAGTGGTGGTGGCCACACACAGCGTCTTTTCCCTTCAGCGTCAGTCGAGACGGCGCATCTTCAAGGTCAACAGCTGGTCGGATAGGCCCAGGTCCATTTCCTTGCGTCAATTCACGCTACTCACTTGGCGTCCACACAGTCCTCGGTAAACTTTGTAGACGTCGTATCCGTCGAACCAGTAGCAAAACACAACATATTGTTGTTGCAGATCGTTTACTTAGTACATTCATATTTCACTGATGTTATGTCACCATCGAGGATCGCAACACTACTGAGCCAGACATGGCCACATTTGATGTCTTTCGACACTGGGACGCGTTGCGTTAAAAGAAGCTACTATGCACGCGGTCAAGTGTGGCCACGTTCAGGCGTGTTTAGAAGCTGTTTCTTTTGACGCTAAGCGTCCAGCTTCAAAAAACCCAAGTGTGGCCGTAGCCTCAGGCGTGTTTAGAAGCTGTTTCTTTTGACGCTAAGCGTCCAGCTTCAAAAAACCCAAGTGTGGCCGTAGCCTCTACCTGATCATTTCTTACATATGGGGTACTAACATATTTTGACCAAAGTTGGTAGGACGTTTTTTCAATGCAATGGACCTCTAAGAACTTAAATGTCAACCCGAACGAGAGCGAATCGAACCAGAGCGGAGCAGTCTCCAGGTAGCTAAAATGACACCTCAGCACACTCAGCTACAACGGCCTCAACCACTTGACACTTACACTAGTTGAGCTACTATTTTCGGTGTTATGGTCTCCTTCGAGATATTGTTACAAGTCGTACATCGACTTATTTTTTTAACTTTTATTTATTGATAATATTACAAACTTGGGCAATAGGTAATTGTGATGATTTTACATTTTCATACAAAAAAATAGTAAATAAAATAAAATAAGTAAATTCCCAAATAAAATAAAGAAAAATATAGAATATATAAATAAAATCTCTATACGTATATCAGAAGATCTATAAATAAATAAAATGAACATAATCTAATTAAGTAAAATGAATTATACACAATATTTACAATCTCGAACTAAGGATCCCCGAGCCCACTCTTATTCGCCATGCATGTGGGGTAGAGTATGGCCCTTCGAGACTCGGCATAGCCCTCTCACTGCATCGCTGGTGATAACCCAGTGGAGGCAGAGTAAGCGTACATCGACTAATACTACTCACTACTATTAAAAAGGTAAGATAATTAAGGCTACTCTGATAGTGGAGAGGGTAGGTTCACTCCGATATCTAAATCTCTTTTATTTGTTTAACGTATCAACTCGGTTTGTATAGTCAAGATCAAGAAGTATATATAGCACATAAGAAGGAAAGTATTGTTGAATAGATCTCTTACAAGGTTTCTTTTCGTGCTTATATTTCCTGGATATAAATTGATACTGTTTAATTATTTTTTCTTCCAAGGACCATCTCATGATACTCTGAAAATGTAATCCGTAGAATTTATAAAACACCTTGGGTGTTTTCAATTTTTTAAAGTGTGTCATCCTAATTGTGTCGTATATTCGAAAAGCATGTAGGGTACAATAAACATAAATTTAACTAATTATTAATTGATTTGTAATTAAAACCTCTGATAAATAGGTTTCATCGAATCAGATTCAAAAAAGTATTTCAGATCGGAATAGTACATTCTCTCTCTCTGGACAATGTAAAACGAGAAAACAAAGACACGTGTTTTAATTTCAATTAATGCAATTGCTTTGAAGGTATGAGCAATTGGTCGAAACGAGTCTTTTTGCAGAACTGACTAGGCACTGATTTTTTTTTTGAAGGTCAAACCTATTCGTTTGTAACATAAGTGGGTTATATTAGAACATTTACAGCTAGATTATCGGGCTGATGTAAACATATAAGTTTGCACCTATTGTAAAAAGTTAGCTGCATAATATTCTTTGATTAGAAATATAACTAAATTACCACAGGAATTTTTTTCTCATCCTTCTATTTTATTTTTATCTCAAACAAAACAAATTCATAATACAATAATAAGAATATGTATACATAATAAACTCCAAGGGAGCAGGAAAATAAATTTAAATTCTGTTTATAGGAGTTTGAAAATATTATGTAGGAAGATAGTCCTATGGTAACCATTAAATAGTTATTTTTTTACGATTTTGTACCTTCATTTACAGCCACCCGGATTATCTTCATACAATCCATGCGGTACTCCATGCAATACTCCATGCGGTCAACTATCGTCTTCCAAAAAGAAATATTATGTTACTAATTTAACCTGATTCCATTGAAAGTCAAAATACTATAAATTTTTGTCATCATTTAAACTAAGGGTGCTAATAGAAAAAAAAATCAGTATCGGTTATTAGTTTTTATAATCAGCTACATATTTTAAGTTATGTAATTTTTAAAATTTAGTGAACCAAGATTTATAATTTTCGTCTGAGAACAATTTGGAAACGTTTAATGAAACTCCCTTAACTTCAATGAGTCTACAGGTACTATACTAAACACTATTACGTAGAAGTACGATCTAGGTCGAATGCTCTCTGACATAACGAAAAACACTTCGGTTTTATATTCAATTTCTAATTAATTCTGTCAGAATAATTTTTCATTCCTAATTCATTTATATTGCACATTATAAAAAACAAAACCATGAAATAGTTAAACCCCTAATAGACTTAAAGATCCCTTGGCCTTTATAAACTTAAAGAAACCTTTTGAATCGGCATATAGGTAAATAATGCGTTGATTGCTAGTAACATCGACAAAATAGCGAAGGGCAGTATTGTGGTTTGAGTCCCTACGTTGTGGGTGAAAGAACTAGAAAGCCAACACAGATCTGGCATTTCAGAAAACTGTTAACAAACTGACTCAGCAACGCATATCAGCTTCATAACGAGTTCTAATAAATTTTAATTACTAATACCAAATATTTTATTTATAGTTTTATTTATAATTTTAATTACTAATACCAAATACTTTACTTATAGTTAAAAAATACAAATAAACTTATAGTAAACAAAAATAAAAAAAAACAATTGGAAAGTAAATAATAAAAAGATTAAATTAAAAATAAACCACATTTTGGGCTTTAACAGTGACCTATGTTTTGTCCATACGATGCTAGGGAATGAATGAACGAGTCCAATGAAACAAAAATAACATTCGAATATGACTTTTTTTTGTTTGCTCTAAAGAAGAACAAACATATGGACCTTAACTGACATTTAATATATTTTTACTTGTTTTTATTTATACCGATCCTCTAAAAAACCATCTAAATTTCTCTCCTCAATTAGTTCCATTTTTTTTCGTATTTCACAAGCTTATGAAACTTCTATTAAATTAATTACTATGTATCACATTCCACGTATGTAAATTAGTATATTTGAATACAAAATTTACAATAAACAGAAAGGTACAAAAAAGAAAACAAATATTGCGTAAATAAATTAATTTAGGCCTTCATTTAAAACTTTTTAACAAGATGAAACTACACTTTGCCAAAGTTCCCTAAAGTCCTTTAGCTACTTGATCCTCTCAATGAATACTAATTATAAGAAAGTTTCAGGTGAATAAGGGTGAGTCACGTGGAATCCAAGCGGAAATTAATTTTCTGTACGAAATTTATCGAAAGCAACCGCTAGAAAATAGATTGCTCGTTTAATACATTTCAAACCTAATTTACCTGTACTGATTACTGTTGAAACATTTAAAAAAGAGAAAAAATCCATTTAACTGTCGCATTGCATCCTAGTAACATTTTTACATACTTGAAACTATTTTCAACAGCAAATTTCAGGTACCCCTCAAGATCAAAGCTGAAGGAGATTTTTTTTTTGCACACAGAGTACTAAAATGTGTTTTTTTTTTAAGCGCGCTCTAGAAACGCCGCAGGTTAGTTGAAAACTAAATAAGATATAAGAATTTTATAGCCTACTTAGCTTGCTATAATTTGGTATTGATAATTATTCTTCCTGAGATGTTTATTTTTCGAGTTACACGCAAAAGAGAGTAGGTGGCATGAAAATCCTTCTATTCTACCTTGGTAATATGATCGACAGATTGCGACTTGTTCATTGACCAATACTTGATATATAAGTGAATAGTTTAAAAGTATATGTGTCCATTTAAAATGTGGAGGAAGGGAGACTCAAATAAACTTAATCGTTGTAATTATAAATCTGTCAATGATAGGTTAGTAAAATAATTTAAAGAAATATCTTATAAATGTTATCATAACTTAAATTATTGTACTAATATAGACTATTTACTGACATTAAACCAATATATCATAAACGTTTCTTAAAAATTTCGATCAATTTGATAACTATACCATTTATGAGTGCTGATTGATGTGGTAATTTGAAGCATATAGTCCACATGGGCGCCAATTAAATGCATTTTTAAGGGAAACGATCCTTGGGAAACATCCATATTTTTTTTAACACTTAATTTTAATATTCTCTGGACGGACTTCTCCATTGCGCTACCTAGTGGCGTCGCGGATTAATAAACTTTAACATTAGCATTTTGAAACAAATATAAAAAAAGGAATATATGAATTAACTTCTATAACAGAACATAACATTGTTTAGAGTTGTTGCTTCGTCTTCATTTCATTTCTATTAAATTTAGTAAAAAAAAAAAATACTGAAGGAACATCCGTCACTTGCATTAAAACTAATATTCATTAGTTCATAAAAACATCTACATCTGTCATCTCCCCACTGTTAAAATAAATCCTTAAATAATAGGAAATTTTATGGACTTTTTCAAATCAAAATCCATTTGATAAAAAGAAATAAGTTTGAAAAAAAAAATTTCAATATGATAATATTGATAATATTATAATATGTGAACTGTTTTTACGAAGAATATTCAACAGACCATTTTTTTTTTTTTTAATGTCCTTTTTTATCTATACTTTTTGATGATAGAGAAGGTTAGATATTTTACTACAAACGACGAACAACAACAAACGAACAAGTTAGGAATTTTAAAGAACCAACACTGAGATCAGGCCAAAATTGACCTAAAACATTATGATGTTTCCAATATAACTAATCAAACCATCACAATCCATTCGGACTAATTATCTTAATTGAGGCGGTGACATAGGAAAGCAATAAGTCGTATAAAAGAATTTTACAATACGGAAAACACATTGTTTAAAAATCATAATGTATAGTTTTATTTTATAAAACAAAGGAAAAAATTACTTGTGAAGCTACCATTATGCCAATTTACTTAGCTACCGATTTTTCCACACCATTTGCCTGATTTCTGTATTTTCCATGAATAAACGAAAATTTGGCATTTTTCGACTTTCTGTCATTTTCTTGGCAATCATAATTAACGAATGTAGGTCGTATTTATTACTCTTTTATATATAATAATTTTAGCAATAAATCACAGGGGGTTTTATAATTATTATAAAGGGAAATCAAGACAAATCCTCCATCAGGAACTGACAACAGACATCAAACCATAACAAACGTATATTTATATATATAGTTTAAAAAAACAACTGGAAATATATGTAAAAGATGAGAGGTAAACTTCTTAATAACACATACAAACTTAAATTCTATAAACTTCTAGATCTTGAATTTCGGTAATGCTAAAAAGATCGTAGACAAAGATTTCTTAATCAAAAACAAACACGCACTATACCACTCTAGTAAATTGACTTGTGGCTTTAAATTCTGACTTCCATATGATAAAAAGCATTGTTATAAGGGAACAATAGAACGAATTAAAATATCTAATAAATAAAATTTGAATAAAAATATCTACAAATTGATATAAAGAACTATTTCCTTTCCAGATTAGAAGCAACGAAACGTAGTAAGCCGTCACGAGGGGACATTAGGTGGTTTCTCCAACTTTGCCGCGAGCTGGCAATTTACCGGTCAATTAGTCCATTGCAGGTCGAAACATCCCCAGTTAAACCATCAGCACGTGTTAAAGGAATTTCGTTTAACGAGAATAATCAAAGCCTCCCCCAATATAAAAATTGTTCAAATCAAGTTTCATCATCTATTATTTCCATTATGTATGAATTTAATAATAAAGGAGGTTATGAAAAACAAATCCTCTAGTTCTACTCCGAAAAAATTCAATATTCAAAAAATTAGGGGTTCTTAACTATATACATACTTTTTTTTGTTTTACTTCACACAATGTAGTTGTAGCATATGAAAAAGGAATTTATTTATAAATTGTACAAACACCATGTGAAACCGTCTACTACATGTAGGTAAAGTGGAGGTTACATTGGATCATGTTATTCCTATTATATTAATAATATTACAAAAGATAAAAGATTAATAATTAATAATGCAAAATTAAATATGTGAGTACATAACTAAGAAGAGTAAATGTAATAAATTAACTTGTAAATTTATATAAAAAATCAGCTCCTACATACACAGATATATGTGTGTGTGTGTAATAATTAATGTTTTAGATATTGGGTACACATTTAACCAAAAATAAAAAAAATGTATCTAGAATAAATAAAATGTTACAATAAAATATAAAATTGGAGAAAAAACAACTAATTCATTAAATTAATAACTCAAAGTATATAGATAATTAAAAAGTTGGGATGAAAGGACATACCTCATCCGGCTTCCTTCATCTTTTTTTCGTGTATAAATCTCTTCTATTGGTGATGACAGCAGAAATGATATTTGAAAAAATGGATTTGATCTTCAAAGATGGAATGTGACTTATTTTCTTCCCCCCAAAAATATCCAAATTTTCAGCAGGAAAGTGTGAAAAACTTCCAATGAAAAATGTGTCTAATCATGCTGATGAGTGAAGCTTCTTTCACCCTAATACCTATAAAGTAATTGGACGTAATTGGTTTTTCAATCAGACAATATTTGTGAGCTGTAGACCTAATCTTGAAGTCGTTATTTCGGCATTGGGAAAAATGAGTTATTACTAGTTGTTGTTAATTTATTTTTTACAATCTAATCAACAAAAAATATTTAGGTCAAGTTAATATTAATTAACAAATGTTAGTGAACGAATTTTAGTTTTCAGAAGTAGGTTTGTTTCTTGAAGTATTTTTGCCTAAATTTCAACACAAACTACAATTTACTATTACACATTTTTGATAGACCGGAAAAAAGAGCTTTATTGACTTTTGTGATGAGACTATTTATCAGTCAATTTTATATATTGGGATAACGATTGCGTAAGCTTCGTTCGCGTATTAAGACGTGGGAAGTCAGGCGCTCAAAAAAAAAAAAATTAATAAATACAAAAAAAATAAATAAAATAAAAAATAAAA
>NW_027114321.1:708899-732274 GCF_000696795.3 Halyomorpha halys | reverse complement strand
ACTGTTAATATTTCCCTATGATGGACACACTGTTAATATTTCCCTATGATGGACAAATACTTGGGATTAATTTTCCTGTATCCCAGTCTTGAGAAGGGCGGTAAACAAGGATTCCACTTTTACAAAACTAATTTTGCTAATTAATCGAAGAAGCAGGTAATAAGGAATGGTTGACTTTGGTTTCCACTGATAGTTCAAAGGAACCTATCCTAAATATGTAAGTTGGAACTAAGTGCGTCAACATGAAAAAAACACTTTGAAGTCCTAGGTTTAAATTCGAGTAGTGATAGAAAATTCACTTCCCGTTTTCTTTATCGGAAGGAAATTGTACGATATAAATTAGTAAAACGAATAAAAAACAATACCTTTAAAAATAACAGTTCCATTAATATGTTGTTTTTTTTAACGTCTTTAACTTTGCCTTGGATCATAGGGACTGCTTTCTTTAATTGGCCAACAACCCACTTTTAAGAGTAGCGACGAACCTAGTGGGCCTTAAAGTGGCCCTCCAAGGGCAAGCTGCATAACGATCCTTCCTTCATCTAAGGGCACAAGGTCTAAGGGTGAAATTGAGGCCTGACATTTTATTACCGAATTAACTTTAAGAGTATTCTAAATTTACTTCATTATGTCAATCATGATTTTATTTTAATCATGATTATCCATTCCAGTATGATTATTGTGAATAATTCTATTAAATTAAAGGAAAAAATAATCAATACGTAATTCATGTACAAAATGCAATTTAAATAGAGAACGTAATAATACATAGTTTCCTCATTCATCAATAGTTTTTCTTAGAAAAAAAGAGGAGTCTCTTCCTAATTTTACGACATATAAATTTTGTTAGTATTTTATTTATATATGAATCTGCACCTTCTTATTTTTTAAACAAAATTGTTACTTAATTAGTCTACTGGATCGTTAGACTCGTAAAGTAAAAACTGATGTATTGTAAGAGTTGGCAAGTGGTGATCTCTTGCGGTAACTTAGTGACTATCTCTAGCTGATGTGTACTGGAAATGAAGCACTTACAATATACATGATACTGAGAGAAAACAGTGACTAGTTTAAATGATCATATAATCGATGCTTCCTTCCAGAATCGTTTGTAAGGAGCAGGGTCACAGCGTCGAGCTTACTTATATAGACGCTAGAGCTTAAGGAGTGGGCCAATGTAAATACTGGTGATACTTTAAGTGGGATAGGATCTGTTCAAGCTAAGAGTTGATGTGAACCACGGTTACAGGCAGGATGCCTTCCGATAAAGCCTTTCTTATCTTAACATTAAATCATTCACTTATAACGAACATATATTGCTAAGCTGCATGCATTGTTGTCTATAGGCTTCCAGGATAATTACTGAAGATAATTGCTCAAAATTATTTATATAAATTAATTTACATTATTTGCGTTATTATCAGACGAACAACAATAACATTTTTGCTTTCATTCCACCCTTGGTAAAAACGTTTTAATGTTTCCGGAACTTATATATAATAAAAAGAAATATATGCAGCTGTTTTACACTACTGCGCGCCGTATAACTTCTATGATGCACTCCGCGACTAGCACAACCCCGGAGACATGCAGGCTTTTCTTAGTAAGTTTACTCCTTCTGGGCACAAAGGCAATAGCTGTTTTATTCGTGCTGCATTTCATCACAAAAACCAAGCTTATGATTAGGTTTTATCCAGAGCATTACTATATCCTATAGTTAAACGCATTCTGAATTTTTTACTAATTGTTAGAGTCATGATAAATTTATTTGTCAGTTAATATAAAACAAACTATACTATTTATCTAAAGTAATTCACAACATTACCGATGTAAGGTAAAGAAACAAGGTTAATTGTAGCAACGATCCTACAATTAGTGTTTATGGGTTATGATGTATAGTACTAATGGGATATATGCACAAGTTGTTTTCTCAGCCCTACACAATATGATAGTTCGAGAAAATAATTAAGTAGATACAACTTTTAGGACCATTCGGTCCAATGTGACAAAATTCGAACGAATGCAATGGAATAAAAAAAAAATATTATAGCAATTTAGTACTTGTATGTTAGTACCTTCAATGCAGACAGCACGATAAAATGGCTAAACCAAATCCTTGAAGTGAATGGCAAACTATTAAAGCAGCTAAGTCAACTTCAAAGGAGGCTCGGCATCAACCACATTCGATTATTCTCCTAAATACGAGACTGGCAAGCATTCGAGAAGGTAATCTGGCTATACTGTACCTTAGAACAGCAAAACATCAAAGTATTGTAAAACTGTTCATACAGTTTCTCAGACACATGCCTGTCTATGATACTTATCAATATTATTATACCCAATGGTAGATAGTGACCTTTATAAAGTATGGAATAAAGTATTTTTTACATTTTCTTTTTAAATCAGGAAGCTTTATGAAAAGTTCTTTAATTTAATGTTTATTTTATGCACATTTCTCTTTTGGCTGGCTGGACTCTCCCCATCTTCTGGATATACAATCTGAAATAATTTCCTACTAAAAAATAAACCACTTTTCAATTAATAATATTTTTTTTTTACCTATACAGTTTGTACATTGTTCTTGATGATGTAATGAAAGAATATTCCAAAATGATAATTACTTTATCATGAGAAATATTTGACCGTGGATGACTTGTACGAGGAGAAGATGGTTGGGGGTGCGGTCAAAATGAAACACAAATAAGCTGAGATAACTTATTTAATTATGTCTTTAATGATGAGTTGATAGTTGACCGAGGATATATATGAGAAGAAGGTTGGGGGGGATGCGGTCAGTGAAGAACACAAATAGATAAAAACTTATTTATTAGTGTCAGAATTAGAGGCCTTCATCAGAGTAACTAGAGACAGGTCCATCAGTCAACATAAAATACAGATAGAATACTGGGTTGGCACTAATACATAATTAACTTAGTCGTTTTCTTCATTGACCGTATCCCCAATCATCTTCTTCTCAATTATATCTTTACAGTTACCACTCAATATATAATTTAACTTTTTTTGAACTAAAAATTGTTTCAACTGCATGGATGAATAATTCGAAACCACACACTTCTAATACTAAAATACTAATTTTCATAGTAGATACATAAATACTAATCATGATAAAATTTTACTAACATTTGGAAAAAAAAAGTTTTTTTAAAGACTTTAATTCCAGTCAGTTAAATATTATTAATAATACAATAAACACAATCATTTTTTTTTTATTTGCACCTGTAAATGTACTTTACAACCAGCAAATAAGATGTTCTATCCAGACATGGCATGAGGGAGATAGCACCCAATCGTGCATCCTCCTGACGTTAAGTAAATTATTTTATAACATTAGGAGGTCCCTCATTCAACTCCTTTTCAGCCTACGCCGAGTTGCGTTAGGAATGTCATGTCTTGCCATCTGTCGTATAAATTTACTGAAATGTCCATGCAGTGTGTTGTGAAACCGTTTGTAAGTCATATAAATGTGGTCCGATACAGTCGGAATACGTAGGTCGGTATGGATGGTCTTGTTTTAAACTTTGAGTAGATATTTACCAGTCTTAAAAATTGTGATTGAAAAGTTTGGATTTTCTGAATCGGTGTCTTTTTAGCGATTAGTAAGTAATTATATACATTAAGTTTCTGTCTAAGCGATAATTTTAAACGTCAGTGTAGTGTAGAATATAATTGTCTCAGTTAAAAATTTAGTGATTTACGTTTTGTCTTTACGTGTGGGCCCCTTGTCAACTTTCTGTCATAGGTAAGTCCTAAATATGTTACTGTATTTGTTTGTGGTATAGGGTGATTGTCAATGTAAACTGAAGGGCATGTTTTGTGTCGTAGAGTAAATATGACATGTGACTTCTCGTTATTAATCTTAATTTTTCATTGTGTGTACCATGTCTGTATATTGTTTAGACTATGTTGTAGTGTTAGTGTGGTCTGTAATGGGTCTGTGTTTCTTGAAATTGGGTCGTCTGCATACGTCGCAGTTAGTATGTTGTGTGCAGTGTCGGTAAGTTTTGTGTGAATATGATGTACAGAAGTGGGGCCTATAGATCCTTGAGGGACACCTCCAAATATTGGTTTCTTTGATGAATCCACTCAGCTTTGTCGGACAGAAAAGAAACGGTCATGAAGAAATGATTGTAAAATTAAATAGTAGGCACTTGGGAGAATTAGTTTAAGTTTAAAAAGAAGGCCTTGTGTCATACCCTATCAAACCCCTGAGTTACATCCTAAGATTCTCCAGAAGCGTACTGTTTTAGTTCCAAAGCTTAGAAAATGAAGTCCATGACCCTGTGTAGTTGTGTTTTGGAATGTAATGTGTGAAATCCAAATTGGTGGTCGGGTAATATGTTTTGGTTAGTTAGTATGTTTATAATACGTTCATGTAATAATTTTTCAAACATTTTGGAGCATACTGAAAGAAGACTAACAGGTCGGTAGAAATCGGGTCTATATTTGTCTTTGTTAGGTTTATGGATCATTAAAATCGTGGAGTATTTCCATTGTATAGGGAATTTAGTTGTTCGTAAGAATGCGTTGAATAGAGTTGTGAGGAATACTAAAGCTTTTCTGGGAATTTTCCGAAGTACATCAGCAGTAATAAGCATATAAAAATAATACTTAATAGTCAATTTATAGTTTAATTTTAAGAATTCTACAACTTTATTCGAGCGCATTAAATATGCCAAACTGTGCACACTCGAGATGATTCCAGCGGCATTGCATTTTATGCTACTATATTTTTTCAGACTCAAGTACTATTGAGAATTGAAAATATATAACATAAGCAACAATGATTTATTCTCTGTAATAATCCTCTATATACAGTTTTACCCTATATTTGGTTTATTATGACCGATAGCAAACATTAAAATAAATGTTTTGATTTTTTTTTTTCCAAGAAAATGTTCTAAATTTTTATTTTTACATAACAAATTTGATTTTTTTTTTTTGGCCGGTTTAAAAAAACAAAACAAAAACTGTGTGGTAAGGATTAAAAATGCTGTGAATTCTCGAAATATGTTAAAATCATTTATTTTATTCTTAAAAAAATATATAACTCAAAATCCACATCGTATTAAGCGTATTAACTAATAAGTTCATGCCCAAAAAAAGGTGATCTGACCCTACACAATATTTATAAAAATAATATAGTAAAGACAAAGGATAGCATATTTAGAAGCTGAGAGCAATAGTACTTCATTTGCAGTAATTATAAATATTTATTAAAATTAGACGAGTAAGAATTATTTACTTTAGTGTTTAAGGTCTAATTATTAATTTATTTAATCATAATTCTGTTACCATTGATTATAAGTCAGTTCATTAGTCCTAGGGATTTTATTCCATAATGTTTCCGGAACTGATTCTCATCTTGTGTAAGGATCCAAAATTACCTGTGAAAAGAAGTTGTGGTCTGATCTACGAAAGCAGAATTAAGTTTGTGAGGTATTGAATTTGGCTACACGCCATACACTAATCCCCGAATCCGCTTAACTCGGTAAAGTCGTCCTAGTTTGACGATACGAATCAGTTGACACTTTTTCAACTCCCCCCCCACAAAAAAAAAGGTTTTTATTGTTTCATTGATCAGATTAATTGTTACAATGGACATGTCCTCCTACTTGAACTCAGAACCAAGTTGGCTCGTAAGTAAAATATGGCTAAAATGGTTATTAACATTTTTCCTAACATACGATACTCAGCATATAAAGTAATACATACTTTATATAGAGGGAGAATTAAGGCATATACGAAAAATAAGGAATATAGGCATATAGGTATCATGTGTGTCCTCCAATAACTCTATTCGACTTTTGTTTTAAACTCTAGTCTGAGAACAATCCTTATCTCTAACGTCTGGTGGTGAAATGATAGTAAATTGCAGGAGGGAGTTGATAGAGAGCTGTGGGTCTCTCAATATATTACGTGTTAGGTCTCAAACTGTTCTCGACTGTTCTAAGTTAGATCGATAGACGTATTAATTAATAAAAATTACAACACCGTGTCAAATATCACTTTTATTGATCGAGTTTAACTGTTGATACACCACTTAGACACAGAGGAGATCTATTACAGTAGACGGCCACGGCCAAACTCCCAACTCCCGACTATTCTAAGTTTGATACCTGAAAGTAACAAAGACAAGTGACAGACAAAACCAGGATATCTAAGTGATAGTTAAAATAGGAGTATTGTATTAGACTTGAAGTGACTAATCTCCAGCTATAAAGCAGAAGGTAGGACATGCTCTTTCTGTAAAGGCGTGGGAGTGCAAGAATCACTAAGACACTAGGGTGCTATCCTAACAGTTCGTAAAATATTCGTCCCGTCCCACCCAATGCATACTCTTTCTGATTTTTTTTTCGTCCCTTCCATAAGAAAAGGAAAATAGGTACATGGAATGTTAATTGAGGTTGGTATCCTTACTCTTTCTAACATAATGTTTTAACAACTTATATGTTTTATTTTAATTTTATTCCTTTGAAAAATTACAACCAATATGGTCCGACTAGATGACATCTATCGGTGCCAAAATAACACATAAAAATGATACACATAGGTGAAATTTATTATTTATAATTTTGATTATTAGGGCATTGTGCAGGCTACTATAATGTATAAGCTATATAAGTACAATATGAATTGATCTCAATTGAAACATCTAACAATTTAATTAACAACTACTAATAATAAGTACTAAATAAAGTAACAAAATGCAAAATAATAATTATTAAAAAAAGTTTAATCAAAACAATAATAATAAAAATAACTCAAAGGACTTTGAAGTGAATAATAAAGCTGCATATTCACATTTAGTGAATTAATATAACAATGAGAATAAAACAAGATGATAGAGAATATGATAGTAATAAGGATCCAATAATAGCTAAATAAATAATATTTATGATTATTGATTCTAAAAGATTTATTGAACGCAAAAATTTTGGTTTTGATTATTTATATGTTACTTGTAGTATTGTATTGGTAGTATAGTATTGTACAATTTGTAGTTCCAAAAGAGATCTTTACTAAATGAAAAAATCTTTTTTGATTATTGAATACATATTATGAGATGAGAAGTTCTGGATGGAAATCATTATGAAAACCATCACAAAATATTGAGGACTCTAGAAATAGAAAAGAGATCGCGCTCCACTCAAACTCTATTAACTGATAAAAGTTTTGGAAATCTTAACTTTTTTTTTCTATTTTTCAACATAATGAAATTAATATCGCTCAAACCAAACACCCTTCAAAGAAAATACCTCGGATTAACCAGAATATTGAAAAAAATAAACAAAAAGTGGACAGAGAAAAACTAGGATAGATGTACTATTCCTGGAAAATGAAAACATTTTGCACTTAAACATTCTGTAAATAATGAAAGACACGAGAAAATAACAGAGGTTTTTGAAATATAACTTGAATTTCATTGATAATTTGTACACTGCATATTTATCATATTTTTTCCATGTTTTCAAATACATTATAGAATATAGGCTTAAATATAATCTACGATATAAAACAGTGTTACACTGTTAATATTTCCCTATGATGGACACACTGTTAATATTTCCCTATGATGGACAAACTGTTAATATTTCCCTATGATGGACACACTGTTAATATTTCCCTATGATGGACACACTGTTAATATTTCCCTATGATGGACACACTGTTAATATTTCCCTATGATGGACAAATACTTGGGATTAATTTTCCTGTATCCCAGTCTTGAGAAGGGCGGTAAACAAGGATTCCACTTTTACAAAACTAATTTTGCTAATTAATCGAAGAAGCAGGTAATAAGGAATGGTTGACTTTGGTTTCCACTGATAGTTCAAAGGAACCTATCCTAAATATGTAAGTTGGAACTAAGTGCGTCAACATGAAAAAAACACTTTGAAGTCCTAGGTTTAAATTCGAGTAGTGATAGAAAATTCACTTCCCGTTTTCTTTATCGGAAGGAAATTGTACGATATAAATTAGTAAAACGAATAAAAAACAATACCTTTAAAAATAACAGTTCCATTAATATGTTGTTTTTTTTAACGTCTTTAACTTTGCCTTGGATCATAGGGACTGCTTTCTTTAATTGGCCAACAACCCACTTTTAAGAGTAGCGACGAACCTAGTGGGCCTTAAAGTGGCCCTCCAAGGGCAAGCTGCATAACGATCCTTCCTTCATCTAAGGGCACAAGGTCTAAGGGTGAAATTGAGGCCTGACATTTTATTACCGAATTAACTTTAAGAGTATTCTAAATTTACTTCATTATGTCAATCATGATTTTATTTTAATCATGATTATCCATTCCAGTATGATTATTGTGAATAATTCTATTAAATTAAAGGAAAAAATAATCAATACGTAATTCATGTACAAAATGCAATTTAAATAGAGAACGTAATAATACATAGTTTCCTCATTCATCAATAGTTTTTCTTAGAAAAAAAGAGGAGTCTCTTCCTAATTTTACGACATATAAATTTTGTTAGTATTTTATTTATATATGAATCTGCACCTTCTTATTTTTTAAACAAAATTGTTACTTAATTAGTCTACTGGATCGTTAGACTCGTAAAGTAAAAACTGATGTATTGTAAGAGTTGGCAAGTGGTGATCTCTTGCGGTAACTTAGTGACTATCTCTAGCTGATGTGTACTGGAAATGAAGCACTTACAATATACATGATACTGAGAGAAAACAGTGACTAGTTTAAATGATCATATAATCGATGCTTCCTTCCAGAATCGTTTGTAAGGAGCAGGGTCACAGCGTCGAGCTTACTTATATAGACGCTAGAGCTTAAGGAGTGGGCCAATGTAAATACTGGTGATACTTTAAGTGGGATAGGATCTGTTCAAGCTAAGAGTTGATGTGAACCACGGTTACAGGCAGGATGCCTTCCGATAAAGCCTTTCTTATCTTAACATTAAATCATTCACTTATAACGAACATATATTGCTAAGCTGCATGCATTGTTGTCTATAGGCTTCCAGGATAATTACTGAAGATAATTGCTCAAAATTATTTATATAAATTAATTTACATTATTTGCGTTATTATCAGACGAACAACAATAACATTTTTGCTTTCATTCCACCCTTGGTAAAAACGTTTATTGAATACAAGTTGTTTGTAAACAAAAATAAATAAATTGGAACATCTATTTAAAAAAATGCCTCAGACCTATATTTAAAGTATAAATTTTCTTAAAGATTTGTTTCTTCGTCCCATTTTATGGGTTTAACCTTCCTAATAACTCTAACTAAAGCTAAAAAGATGTGATTTATTTTAATATAATTTCTATCAGACCAAGCCTGTTCGGCAACAAAGCTGTATATGGATGCTTAATATCTCGCTGCTACAAGTAAATCGATTCACAATGCTATTCCAAACTGTGCCAGTAACTTGTATTTCTTAGTCTTCAGTTTGAGTAACGTCATCCTTTGTTCTCCTGTCATGTGGATTCCCAGGAACACTCCATTCTCACTTCTCCAAGTAGAAAAAGATTGGGTATTCAATTTTGACTTATTTCCTAAAGTGTAAATAGTTTTCCTAACACCATAATTCCAAGGAAAGTGAACTCGTTCTACTTAATAAAATCAAATCACAGTCTCTTCCACCAGTTCTGCCCTTGACTTGCACGGAAGGACAGATTTATCCTACAGCTTTCCAATCTTTTCTAGTCATGGTAAAAAAGAATAGGTTTATTTCATAGTTACGTCACGTAAAATTCATCCGATCTTTTATCTAGAACTAAAAATGTATTACCAATGAAAGAAAATAAATAATATTTCAGTATCCAGATTGGAATAAATATTGTTTACATCAATATAAAGGCTAAGAGAAAAATAAACACGCGAAATCTCAAGCCAGATATAACTCATTTTATTTATTCAGTCCTAAAAAAACATGAGTATCTGTGCAAAATATAACGGAAGCGAGTTTTCTTTTCCATCTATAAAAGGAATTCGATATGTATTCGTACGGTCCACGAAGGCCCACTATCAGAACTAATTACTTAATAATTATAGATAATGTTATTAGTTTGAAATGATGACTAATTAGGGAATAAAGTTATATAAAATTTGAGGAGTGTAATGTTTTTTCATAAATTACAGCAATAGTTATTAAAATACACTCAGAAAAATATATAACACTATAAGTTTTATGTTAATGTTATTACTTTATTTCAACGTTCGTAAAGAAATTGTCCTAGGCTTTATTAGATAATATTTTGTAGAGGAATTATAAGAAACTTAAGTACGTCCTTTGAAGGATGCATTACTGAATTCTAAAATTCCCTACTGGAGTCAGATATCGGTGAATAAACCCGCAGCCGGTGTTGAAAAATTATTAGATTTTCTATTTACTAATATGTTTTTGTTTTATAATAATAGGTTTCTAGCTGATAATCACATTGTCAATGAGTAAAATGAAGCGTTTTATATATTTTATAAGCTGTGAACAACATTTGAAATTGAAAACTATGGCAACAAAAGGAAGTTAATTGTTCACATGTATGTATGCATTTCTTTTGTTTTAATAATAAAGGAGCGAGGATGAAAAATCGGAGTCTCCCTTTCTTTTCTGATCATATTTATTTTATGCATGGTAAAAATTAAATTAAATCTGTACCACTCCAACCCATGAAGGATGAGGGGAGCAGTTCCTTGGAAGAAAGAACTGATACTACACCAACAGTCGGACAAGGAGGTGATTTGTTCAGAATCTGTTTGACCGCTACAATACTTACCCAATTAATAATACTTACATCATAAGGCTGGGTGAATTTCTGAGTGTTCCCGAACCCACACGCCTGTCTCACGGCTACTGTAAAACAGAAAGTAATTATTTGTCACCGCCGGATTCGAATCCTGGAAACCGGAGTTTTGGAGTTAGTATCACAGTGCCTTACCACTACACCATACTACCAGAAGCTGAAAATTATGAGCCGAACAACATGCAATGCATTTATTGACTGCTTTTATTAATTCATACTTCATGGTGATATTATTTATATTCGAACATATAAATAATATTTCATTGGAGAAATAATCTTGCTTACTGATTTGGTTTCATACAACGGTTCCCAACTTTTTTTTATTTTTTACCAGGACCCTTCTTGGGCTAAATAAAAATTCGTGGCTGACTTCAAGGGCTAAAACCTTTGGCACGTTAAAAAAAAAAAAAAATGTGTAACAATTATCTTGTGTGTACAATATAGAGGATTGTAAGTGATACAATATGTAGAAAAAAGAAAAAAAGAAAAAACAGTAGTAAGTAAATGCTGAAATGAACTGTATATTTGGGACTTATAAAAGTGATTCAAGCTTTTCGCCAATCATTTTGAAAGTGATATTAGCTTACGGCAACCAGTTTGGGAACCCTTGAATAGTGTGATATTGCTACATGATTATTGGTTCAAGTCACTAAAGACTATTGGCAGAATTTACTATGTCTTTTGGTGCATTGTCAAAGTGGAGTAGCCATAAATCTTGCTTTCTTGCGTGTTAACTTGGTTATCTATTATTTTCGCTATGCTGAAAAACCGAAATAAATATATGACGTCGCTAAAAAAAAAAAAAAAAAAAAAAAAAAAAAAAAAAAAAAAAAAGATCAATCATAATTATAATACTTTTATATGCATGCTTGTGAACAGCCAAGATCAAAAAACGAAAAGTCGTACGAAACTGAAATCGCATATTTACGGTGGATGATGCTTGGGAGCTGGTAGCAACTTTTTTGAAAAAATCGACTGACCTATAATAAACTAATTGATCCATCATAAACTAAACAGTGTCAAATCGTTTTTCATTAAAAAAAAACGGGAATTTTTAAACTACGTTTTGGTCATTTTGTTATAAAATCAAATTTTGCCTTCGTACAAATCCGTCATTTCCTTACGACCTTACGATTGATAAAATAGCATTTACATATAAGGAATATCATTTTTACAACATTCATTTATTGCAATAGGTAAATTGATCACCTTATCTGGACATGACATCAAATCATGCTTATTGTTCGATACCCAATTGACTCTAAGCATTACTGTCAGAAACGTAAATGTTTACAAATAAATTTGAGTGCACACTGAGCGATTTATCTTATCTCGCTCTTTTGTTGATTGTTAAAATATAAATAAAGCTTTTTTAAAGATAACTAATTAACTATTTAAATAAAAAAAAATACGATATAGTACGGCGGTTGAGCACTTATGCTCAGTTCTGTTTGGAATCTACTTCAATAGTCAGCTCAGTGCACGACAAAATGAACCAGTTAGTTCTATTATTTTTTTTCTGCTGCTTGAACAATTATGTTTCTTGTAATCTTCATCATCATCATCCAAAGACCCGATCCTTCCCAACAAATGGTGAGGTAGAGCCTCTCTTCCTCACGCCCTACATCGAAGGAGGTAAGATAAATGAAGGACAAGCAGCCGCAAAGGTTCTTCTACCAGGCAGCAACATCACAAGCTACAGTGGCTACCTCACCGTCAACAAGACCTTCAACTCCAATCTCTTCTTCTGGTTCTTTCCTTCTGAGATAGATCCGAAGAATGCACCGGTAATCCTTTGGCTGCAGGGAGGGCCGGGAGGTTCTTCTCTATTTGGACTATTCTGTGAAAATGGAGCATTTTCAGTAGACCGAAATATTAAACTAAAAAATCGCCAATTTTATTGGTCACAATTATTCAACGTTATCTACATTGACAGTCCAGTCGGAGCGGGATTCAGCTTCACTGAGAATGACTCAGAATATGCGACTGACGAAGTTAAGGTAGGAAAAGATCTTTACTCTACATTGATTCAATTCTTTCAGCTGTTTCCGCACTTACAAAAGAACGAATTCTTCGTCAGTGGTGAGTCTTACGCTGGAAAGTACGTCCCGGCAATCGGTTACACGATCCACAACAATAACAAAATAAACAAACAGAAGATAAACCTTAAGGGATTAGCTATTGGCAATGGGTTAACGGATCCGGAGAACATGATGGTCTATGCAGATTATGTTTATCAGCTCGGTCTTGTGGATTCAAATACTAGAGAAGTTCTTAGGAATTTACAAGATGAAGCAGTGAATTTAATAAAGAATCATCGGTATAATGAGGCAGACGCTGTATGCAGTAAAATTTTAGATAGCTTAAGCCCACAAATAAACATACACAACTATCTTCGAAGTGGTTACTTTAATCCGGATGGGTACTACACTGAGTACTTGGAATTAGACGTCGTGAGGAGAAGTATACATATTGGTAATCGTGTTTATAATAATGGTTCTGAAGTCCAACGGTATCTCCAAAATGACATCATGCACTCAGTCAAACCATGGATCGAAGTATTATTAGATAATTATAGAGTAATGTTTTATAACGGCCAATTGGACATAATTGTCGCATACCCACTGACGATTAACTTCTTGTCTAAACTGAATTGGAGTGGTTCCAACTACTACAAAACTGCTCCTAGGAAGGAATGGAAGGTAGGGCGGGAATTGGCTGGGTTCTACAAGAAGGCCAAAGGACTCATTGAAGTTCTGGTCAGGAAGGCCGGGCACATGGTTGCACAGGATCAACCGGAATGGGCCTTGGACTTAATATCCAGGTTTATTTACAATCGATTTGTATAGTTTACCATTATCAATTTGTTATTATTGATCTATTCAGATTTTTTTATTTTCTACATTAAGAAATGAAAATCATCGTTGGCATTTGTAAATAAAACTTTTTATTTCAATGTAATTAGTTTTATTATAAATTTAAATTTATAAGTACGCCTAAAGAACGTTTAATTATGAAATAATTTAGTAATTAACTAAAGGAGAAAAATGGAGAAATAGTCATCGAAATTTTGGGACTGGAAAATCAAATATCTCACCTGATCCTAATTATATGTACAAGGCTTTGTTTTCTTCACATGAATAAAGTTAATATTCCTTATTTGAAATTCAAGAAATCCTAAAATGGAATTTGTAATAATAAAAAAAAATTATAGTGATAAAATTTTGTCTCCCAAATCGGCGAGTGAAAGTTGTGTATACCAGATTAATACTGCAACAGATTTTTTTTTATTTCCCCTTTGTTTCAGCCTATCAGTTAATAGGATGACCAGCTATATAAAATCTATCTATCTAAGTATTTCTAATATTAATTCAGTAATAATTAGGAAAAAAATTGAACTACATGCATTGAAACACAATTACAATTGAAATTTAAATTAAAAGCAAAATGAAAAATTTAATTACCCATTATATTTTTATGGTTCTCTCATACTTTTTAAAAAATAAAAATGTGAAAAGTAAATAAACATTATTAAAAATACGTTTCTGCAAACTATTGAAATTGGAATTGTCAATTAATCGACTAAAAGGTTCATTTGAAGAACTTGTACGAGGAAGTATTCCCCCCGTGAATAATATTAAGGTATCAATTCTGAAATAAGTGATGGTGGAAAGGAATCATTCAGAAATAAGAAGCCTGAAGCTACAGAACTGGCTAAGTTGTAGAGTTGCCAGACCACACCGTGGTGAGAGGAGTAGAAATATTTTTTGCCGTAGATGAGAAAAAGTGTTACTGGCATTTAACAGATTTATGAAGAGCTTATTCGAAGAACAACAATTGGCCCTATGAGGTAAGTATATGAAAATCGTAGCTATAATTTTATTCCTTAGATGGAGCACATGTGTTACAATTTCCATCCCTCACTACTTTTTCGAAAACTCAAAGTAAAGATTTGATATGTACTCTAATTCAGAAAAGTAGCTCAACACATTTCGATATAAGGTAATTGTATGGACTGTAGTGTTCGTAAAACTTCATTCATTATTGGTACAACAGATAAATGTAACGGTCCTTGTTTTACTCAGTTGCCTTTGTCAGTCATCCCTGTTGGATGTGCACCTGATGTATATTCCAATTTCTCTTATACATTATTTTACGTTATCCATCCATATTCCCATCTTCGGTTCATCCATTCTCAGAACATGTCCCAACTATTTTATATGCTGAACTCGTGTGAAATATATTGCATTTAGACTATATCACCAGAATAGTTCTATTTTAACTATTCGTATAGAAATATATCCCTGCTAGATCGCCGTATACTAAATATACGTAGTGTTTGTTAGATGTTTGAATAAAATATTATCCAACAGAAAACTGTTGTTATCTCTGTTTCAATCTGACAGCCCTGTAGAAGCCCTGCAAAGTGTGGCAACACGTTAGTTAACAACAAATAGTTTTCTTTTGCTATTTTGATACCATTATTGACCGTAATCCGGACTATCTTCCTACAATTTATTCCTCTATGATTTCTGCGATTACTTGTACCTCCTTTCCTCTTTTAATAGATTGGGATAATGATCAACTACTTCCAATCTTCCTGTAGCTTTAATGCTTGTAACTGATTTTCATAGTTAGGAGCCGATATAGGGAGCATATGGGTTTTTTTAACACCTTGCAAGTACGCTTTTATTTTATTATTTCAAGAAAATCGTTTTGAACCGGGTTGGATCGGATTGAACTCGTACGGTTTGATATAAATCACTTTGACGAAAATAATAGGAGTTTACTATTCAATCTCTTATTTTTACCAACCTAGTAATACCCGAAATAGATGACACACAACCAGAAAAACATTTACAGGTGATATACACAGCATAGGCACAATGATAATCTGGTTACCATGTTATAAAAATGGATCCTAGTCCATAGTTGCAGTTAGTTAAAAAACTAAGCATAATTAATTACCAATGTATCCTGCCATGCGCGGCACTCAGTTTAAAAATTCCTTTTATAAAATACACCGTTCTAGTGGCTGCCTTGTAAACAAAAGGAATGGATAATAAATAGAAATCTTTAATGGAAAACTCATAAATTAATGATAATGCTTTCGTATAAATGAAAATGATATTAATTTTGTCTCCCTAACAAAGAGGAAACCGATTAGAAGCTAACTTATGTGTTTTGTACTTTACTAAGAGGCTTAAAATAGAAGTGATCCTAATTTATAGCAAGTTCATACATAAACCAGACTCTTCATAAATTAAAGGTACTCAATTAAAGCATTACATTTGACCAGGGTGAGTTTTGTCGTTATTCCATTTAGTTGGAGAAACAACAGAACTGCAATAAGCCAAAAAATCATGTTTGACATTTTTTTCTTCAAATATAAACAGACACTTTCTCGAATTATTTCAATACCGTCCATAAATTCCACTCTTATTCTTCTTTTAATACCATTCAGAAGAATCATATAAGACAAACTAATAAGGATAAGTGAAACTAGACGTCTTTAAAACTATTCTAAAACTGAATTAATAAAATTTGCAGAAAGAGGACACGGGTCTTATCAATACTTGTAGATTATTTTTTGTAAAATTCTTTACTTCTGAATTGTAATTCTAACAAAAAAATGACAACTGTTTGACAAACGAATTTTTTTGTTTACTTTTCTTCACATTAGTAAGGTAATTTCAACCACTTGCATCTAAGTTTTTGTATTATTACGACCGATTTTTTTTTTCTGAAGAAATGGTCATAGTTTTATAACTCTCTGAAAATCACAAAGAAAAAATTTCCCTAACAACTGAGAGGTGTAAGGAAAAAGAAATGTAGGAAAAAGCTAAAATGGATTGCCATTAGTAAGATAGCGCAAGGATATGAAAGCCATTTGCCATTCTGACATGAAGGGATTCCATCTATCTGTCGATAATGTCACGGCGCACCTGTCAAACCATCAACGCTCAGTGCTTCAAACGCGGGAGGAAAAAAAGAAATTTGTCAGTGTTGGTATATGTTCAAAAAAAATTTTATTACAATTTTAATAAATATAGGAACTAGGTATTTAATACACTTATTAATTTAATTGGAATAATTTTCATTTTTCTTCATTAACTTGTTACTCAAATAATAGTTGTAACATAGGTTTTAAACTTACCAAGCACAATTGATGTAGGCAAATGGTGTACATGTTTTGGCCAAAACATTTCTCTTCATCATGAAATACTGCATAGCCATTCTTCATCAACATTTGCATAATAAGATAACGGTGAATATTAAGTACACAAAAAGAATAATTTATCTTTTTGTGTACTTAAACTCTTAAATAGCCCCCCACCCTTTGGTATCTTGTTTCTTGGTGAATATTATGAGATTTTATGAATACCACTTCAATAATTCTGAGGTTTTTAAAACTTAGGAATAAAGAAATATCTCCAAAAAAGTTTCTCTAATTAATTACTTAATTCACATTGTTCATTGGAAAAATAAAAAAGCCGCATGCTGGAATCAAGTACCAAATCATAATAACTTAAAAAAATTAAGAATATAACATGAATAATTTAATAATGAACATAATAAAATAAAATAAATAAAAATAAAGTATATTTAATATCACATTAACTTCGACAAGGAGACTGCTTCATTCTATTTTACATTTAATAGTTTCTGTTCAATAGTTTAAATCATAGCATCCACCACGACATGAACACAATTGCAATAAACAGTTTGCTTAGAAAACAAATATATTCACTTTGCTTAATTTTTCCATATTTTATTATAACAATACTCAATCAATTTTCTTTTGATTAAGAGTTCTACGGGGAACTTAGCCTTTTGAATAGGTAACAGAGGTAAACAGAGATGAAATTTTGTCGAAGTGTGAACATGTGTTGAGTGCTTTCCTGAAGTTTGTGGTAATATGGTATAACTTACACAAGTTTAAGCAGATTCTATTAGGAGTTAGAGCAAACATTGGTAATTGATACAAACAATATTGCCTTCAGCAAATCCAAACACAATTTTGTATTGATTTCGCAGGATGAAAAGTTAACACTGAGGTTGGTTGTTAATGTTGAATGGACTAAGAGTACACTAAACTTTCAGTGTATAGAGAACTATAAGCAAATATTCTTGAAATTTATATTCGTTATTCCTTTAATTATACAAATAAAATAGCATTACACCCCATAGCTATGAATAGACATTTTACCTACATGAATCAACTTCGAATTTCATCAAATTTCATGAAATGGTGGTAGCAATGTTGTGCAAAATCTTCAATTGCAATTAATCATTTTAATAAAATATATCATTCCATAATCAGGAACGTCGTGTAAGTTGCAAGCATCCAGCTAGATTTTACCATGTGTCTCCTCCCAATCCCCCAAAATTTACCAGTGGCATGTTTTCACATGTTAGCGAATTTTATACCTTTTTACATTCACCAATAGTTAATACTTTTTGAATATCTCTCTGTGTTACTGTGATATAATTTTTATTAATAAAAAAAATATAAATTAAAACTTTTTATAAAATAATATTACATTATTTTTAATTTTTGTTCCCGATCCGTGGTGTCTCTCTGGTCTCGGAACACGAGTGTGCCCCTTTCCACGCGAAGGCCTTGCAGTAATAAACACACGCAACTCGAATATTTTACACTAGTGACTGACTCAGAATTCTCATAGAAGAGTAGAAACGAGAAGATCTCCATGACCACATTATTTTTTTTTAGAACCGGCTATAGACTATTAAAATGTAATAAAAAAAAGATTATCAAGGACTATAAAAACTCTAAGAAAAGATAAAAACTGAGAAAATGTATGATATTCGTGTGTTTTGTGGTCTCAGAATTAATAAAAGGACAGTAATTGGATATTATATAATTTTCCAAACTTCATTTTGCTATTGTTATGATTGTTTATGGCTTCATTTTCATGGTATTGCTTGTCATCATATCACATCATCTTTGAATGAATTTCAGATGAAAAAATTTCAAATAAAAATTTTAGTGGTAGATTTTTCATTCAACTTTTGATAGAGGCTTGAGCTAGGCTAAAAACCTCCAGGATTTTATAACTGTTATTTTTGGACAAATGTTTTTTATATCGAAAATTGGAAGTTGAAAGTTGCCCATAGTTTGATAACCACACAGATAATTCTGCAAGTTAGTTTAAAATAAGTCTCCAGGACCTTTAACCATGTAACACTCGTTAGAATTTTACTATTGGTTAGTTTATCTATTACATACTCCTTAGACTATTGCAATCTGTATGAGTATATTTACAATATTAAATATAAATACAGTCATCCGTTTCAAATAATTTTATTTTAAAATAAAATGTATGAAAATATATAGAATAAAATAAATGGTATATTAAAAATGATAATATTTTGTTATTAATATATAGGTGCTATTTTTGTCCATTCCACTTTTGATTTTATCAAAATATTTTATTCAAATTTTAAATTTACAGGCATGTTAATGAATATATTTCCTTATTATTTTTATATTTTCTAGAAATTTGTATTTTATTGTCTAAGTTATTTATTGTGATTTATAACTGATTGGTTAATATAATATTTAAATATAACATATGATCAATAATGGGTGACGGTACCAGACAGCTGAGGGTCAGAGAATCCGAAGGCCATCTCCTTTTTAAACTTTTTGAAGGATTATTAGATATTGAATTGGAAGAAAGAAACAGATATTAGTGAGTATCTAATTTATAATAGAGGGATTGGTATCTATTTCGGGATTTAAGATGTAATAAGATAAGGTACTGAGAATTTTTCATTAAAATTGAAGTAAAGATCTTAAGATGAAGGGGAACTGTCCAATCTCTTCTTGGAATCACGCATTATTTTTGGGGTTTTTCATTTTTACAAACATTAGAAAATTAAGCTAGTTTACAGGTTCAGACTGAAAGAAAACAGAATGTTCTTCATAATAAATTATATTCCTGCCAATCAGATTTAGATCATAAAAGAAAAAAAATAATGATAATAATAAATAAATAATAAGTAAAAAACTATGCGCAACGAACTAGTTTTGTGCCAGACCCTCTACCAGTTTAGACAGGTGTCTGAAATGGCATTATCGTTTGTGATTATTTTGTGGGACTACCTTTTAGATTTTGTAACATTTTTCTGTATACATTATAATTTTCAATTAACTTGCAATTTTTTATTGCAATAACACTTAGTTCAAAAATAGTTGAAAGTTTGAAAATGGGCTTACTTTACAATTAGTATTTTTTCAAGTATTAATTTAAATATATATTCCTTCATAATCTACAAAAAGTCAATTCATGTTCAGTAACTCTACAAACACTATATATCGAAGTAAACAAATTCCAATATTATTTTTATCTATGATAACTGAACAATTTCTTCACAAATTAACAACAAAGACCGAAGGCAAGAATCGTAAATATTTCTGTATCTTCACTCACATGAATTACCTACCATGAACAAATAAAAATAATTGAATTATTCAAGTTTCATAAAATGGTTGATAATATTTCGCACATATAAAAATAGCATATATATCAACTTAAGTCAATGGTTGAATTGACGTATTTCCTTCGCTACGGCCCGATCCTTCCCATTGAAGTATTTCCTGCCTTTCTGAAGAGTAATAGTCGAACCCACACCGTTGAAAAACATTGTTTCCTTTGAAGGGCGGCTGTTCGAGACGATTTGCAAGTCGCTCAGGAACACGACGGAAATGAAAATAGAAGTCCTTCCATTCTCTCCGCTTTGACCCTACCAACTCAACCGCACCGCAACACTCCACTTTTATCAAAAAACATTTGATAAGGGAGGTCTGTCGTAAATAAGAAAATGTATTCGTTGAACGGATGCCTCAGGTAAAATAATAAAAATGGAAATATCTGTTTCAGAAGATGGAAGAGTTATATTGTATTATATTTGAATACAAATTCACCAAACTTTCCTCATACAATCGGAATTACCAAAGCTTTCTGTATTACATGTAAATTTAAATTTTATGGAGAACTATAAAATGAGCTTACATGATCATTTGACATAAAATAAATATTATAAGGAAAAATGTAAATCCATATAATTTTACTTTTCGAAAAATCCGAAAATAGATACCTAGCGAAGGTTCTTGAGAACGAATATTTCATGATCTCTCAAGCCCTTTTGAATAAACTAAAAATAATAAATTATAATGATAAATAATATTACTTATATTGTAAAAATAATAAATAATATTGATTATTTAAATATATATTGCAACTTATACGAATTATTCATTAACATTCCAATTTCTTTACAAAGAAGCTCCTTCTCACTGTCACAAAGAAGCTCCTTCTCACTGTCACAATTCTCTCCTTCTTCTAAATTATTCCAGCTTAACTTTGCAAAAGCCACTCTCATCATTTCAAATTCTTGAACCCACGTCTACCTACCATTACGTCATTTCTATAAAGTTCTTCCATTTGAGGCTTTGCACTTAAACTATATTATCTCTTTCAGAAATGCGTTTTAAATATGAATTGTAACGAGTGTGAGCGAAATTTACCAATTTTTTAAATTATTATCTAGAAACATGCAAAATAACACCTGGTCAGAAAATTGACAATTATGTTTATGTTTAATTTTAAAATAAGATTTTAATATTATGTTGTATGTAAATACAAATAACTTCAGAGTAGTTATTTACACAATAGGTATTATTGTGGGTCAAAAAGATGAAAATTGTCTTTATTTTTTGCTAAAACTAAAATTTATTAATTTATTTTTAAAAACTAACATGAAGGAATATAGTGGGTAATGCCAATTAGTAAGTTTTTGTGACTAATTTGTTTTTTGTATATTTATATTATTTAATAAACGTCTTATCGAAGGAGAAGCAAAATTTGAACTCAAAATTAAGTAGCTCTTTCTTGTTACGTGATGAATTATATCACCTATTTTAATATTTAGATTTTATTTATAGGGGTAATTATTTATCCACCAGCATCATAAAATGAAGCATGATGGACCTCAACAATATAAGTTAAAATAATACACATTAGAAAAATCTGAGATGTTTTTGCTAAAATCAATAATATTATATATTAAATATATGAACTTACAAAAAAAAAATTGCATGAAAGTACTGATACTAGATCAATGGTTGTATAGGGAGATGTTTTAGTCCAAATCACGCTAAACAGCTACATTTTTACTCAATTAATGAGGTTGGATGGACCTGGAAGGGCTCCCGAACTCACAGATCTGACTAGTGGCTGGAATAAAATTATAAAAATTATCTACCACAGCCGGATTCGAACCCGGTACCTTGAAGTTACTATCACACTGCCTTATCACAGAGCTACGCATTCCCACAGTATATGAACTATATATTCTTAATAAATGATATATAATAAATACACTATATATTTATATAAATTATAATTATATACTTATATATAAATTATAATTATATACTTATATATAAATTATATTTAAGACTAAATTATATATCCTAAATGAAAGAATAAAAAAACATTTATAGGTATGAATATTTTTAGTAAGTGCATGATATCATCTGGAAGATATTAACTAATTCCTAGCATCGTCTAATAAACAACTGAAAAGGTCTGATAAATAACCTCAGAAAAAACATTCAGTAATGATTTAAGCCTCGCCGTATGATGAACTGTAATAGTATATATATTTTATTATTTTTTTGTTACAGGCAACATAATTTCCATTCCTACTTTCGCACTATGATGACCATACAAGAAGATTGACAAATTCTTGAAGCTCATAACATCTCGACCCTTTCAACTGAAATTGACAAAAATAAAAGGTGTGTACACTAGTATATTATTTATTATTTTTTTAATCAAAAACAACTTATTCGTATGACAACAGTTTTTTGTTAAAATGGTTAAAATAACGAAACTTTCTCATTATCAGGAAATTAAGTGTTACCACGATTCTTTAAATTTAAAAAAGGGCTCGGTACCACTAATAATCGTTTCCAATATGTCGATATTTTAAGTTTCTTATTTATAATTTATTTTATTTTAGACCTTATTATTTTTTATTTACATATGACAACATGGGTTTCACGTCTCGGTTGTAGGCATACAAATTTTCTCTCTTCTGGCAAATGAATGAAAAAAAAAATATCAGATAAAGGTTTTGTAGAAACTAGAACGATGTATGGAATTTTAAATGACATTATGTCAATTGCTAAGTAATGACTCTGAGAATGAAAACAAGATAGAAAAGTTTGTCATTTAATTTTTAAAATTGAAGTATAAAAATTTGATACAATGGAAAACAAAATGAGCTTTATACCACCATTAATTTGTTTGGTTCCAACATCAAAAGGTCTCTCTTAGAACTCAAAAACCGGCGTAATTTTCGCCAATAGTGTGAAATATGAAAAATATTCGTTCAATGAGAACAATCGTGTTAAATGAATGAGGTAAACTCAGTCCATAAAAGAATAATACGTAACAGCGCTCTTAAAATGGTGAATATACAAAAAGAATTAAGAGAAAAAAAATATATGCCCCAATAATTATATGTTTCAATAACTAGGAT
>NW_027114321.1:697650-708849 GCF_000696795.3 Halyomorpha halys | reverse complement strand
AAAAACATGAAGAAATAATTATCAGCTAAACCTTTGCGAGCTCAAAAAAGAGAAAAGGAGGAGAGGATGCACTTAGTTGTAACTCACCACTGACTTTTATCGAGTCTACTGAATCAGCTGATATCGCAGTGATAGCTGACTGTAACTTAAAATCAAAATGTAAAAAAAAAAAATTGTGTTATAGAAACAAATATTTTATTAAATTGTAAAATAATGTATAACACGTCAGAAAACGCGCTATGTATTTCCTTAGTGCACTTGGACTTCTGCGGTCTGTCTCGCCCATGTTAACAATAATAATTTAAAAATAATGTATATGAAATAAATAAATTCTTTATATTATACATACCTTCTTAGACTTATTTCTATATGCTATTTATTAGAATTTGGTATAAACAAATTGGCAATTACAATTTTAACAGTTTTTCTTTTAAATAAAAATTTTAATGATTTTAGTTATCTGGAATTTTTATGTGAACCATTGTGACTAAATGTTTCACATAAAAATAGTTCAGTTTCATATGGACCTATAGAAAAGAAGATTAAATTCATTTCAAATTCGATTTTCTTGATTTATTTGCTTGGATGAAGAAATATTTTTATGATATTTCAAAATACAAATGACAATTACAATTTGACTTTTCATTGGAGATGGTTAATATTTAAAGAGTCCATTCTTTAAAAGTAATACATTGTCGTACAGAGCTCACTTCGACTCACTAATTCCTCCAAATTTTATCAACTTATTAAAAAACAACTAAGGCACTTAGGTGTGGATTTATTTAGGAAGAATTGAGAAATGTTTTCTTTCTACAGAATTGTGAAATAATAGTTTTTATTGAAACGTGTAATATAAAATTGATCTTGTCTAATTATTTCAGAATAAATTGAAAAATAAAATAAATTCAAAATTTTTAAACTCTACAACAAGGAAAGTTTGAAATGATTACATTTTGTTCTCTACCGTCGGTTAGTAATGTTCTAAAGAAATTAATTAGGAAAAGTTAAAAATTAAAACGGTTAATTTCAATAATTGTTCGATTGCAAAAATATATATCTGGGTGGGTACCTCAGCATGCCTCCCGATGCTTCACCTTGTTGATAGCTTCACCACAAAATGCCTTCGTCGTATGATACTAGTATCAGCAACCTAAAACATTAAGGAGAAAGTTTTAAGAACTCCAATAGCTTTTGCAGTGATTTTCGTTTGTCATTACAAGCTTTCATTTGTGGTTTTCATTAGACTGAATCTCATTGGATGGAAGCAGATGCTTCAATGTAATTTAGTATAAAATGGTGTTGCTGAGAAAACGCATGCTCTACTCAGCACATACCATACTCTAGGAGAAAACAGAAAAAAATATATACTATTTTTTTTAAAAATATTTCTGAGTAGTTTGATGTTCACGAAGTTGAAATTTCTAATCAGTACCACCAACAATTTTAAATTATCAAATTTTCATAATATCTTTAAAGCTTTTCGGGTAAAAGAGGCATTTGTATGGACTAAAGAAGAATTTCCTTAACTTCAGGAAGAAATTTAATTAGGCTTATTCAATAACTGGATGGAGCAAGATGTAAGCTTTTCTTGATCCGGAAGGTATAGGAAGAAGTTTTAATGAGCGGGTATTGGTCGCTTGGCCTAATAGCTAGAGATCATTTGTAATTGGTTTGGAAAGAAACGGATTGGATACTACTATCAACATGCCTCTATTTTTTTCTTTTTGGTTGAATGTTGAACCAGAACCAAAAATAATATTAATAAATTCTGAAATGAGTTGGTGTTGAAAATCCCCCCTTCCTCCAAAAAAATTGATATCATTCTATATAAATATGGATATTTCTCATGAATAAACAAAAACTATGAGACAATAATGTAAATAGATTCTTTGTTATTTTTCGTTTTTTTTCTTCTAAATTCATATCATCATATCTCTAGTTTCATCGCATCTTTTCCTTATATTTTTCCCTACTCTCATTCATAAAACTATATGTCTTGCAATGTTCGTTCGTTCATAATGTAATGTAATCCTATTTTTTTTTGCCTCACCGTTAAAGTTATTCTATTATATATACCTAATAGAATAAAGGTTTTTTATTTATTTACAATATAACCGAAACAGTGTATATCACTAAAGTATAATTCATTTCTGACTCCATCTTCAACCAATAAGGGCTTAGCTTTAAATTTTCTTAGTTTTAAGCAAGCCAACTTGCTTTAGTTTTTTCTAAGGAAACCTGGCTATTATGAGTATTATTATTATGTTTTTCTGTGAATTAGACCTACTGCTGCCATTGTAGGAAAGTTTGTCAAACTCGATTCTGGGCTGACATAGGAGCACCCATACATTACTTAGCACACCCACGCCGACCCTTGGATCGGGAATCCGTTGTGACTCCTAACTAAGTTACCCGGACCATCGGAACCCAAACTCCTATAGTGGCATTAGTTACAGCAAGCAGGAGGGCACAATCTAAGTTCGTCATACTCAGTCAGCCTTCCTCTATATTCCCTCATCGGAGTTGGTTCGAAACTAGTGAAACTGTATCGAAAAAAGGAAATATTTTATTAAGCCCAACAGTAAAAGTTTCAGCTACTAGAAAAAGTCCAAGACCTCAATGGTTTGGAAAGTTTGAGACGAGAAGTAACGCTCGTCGGAACTCAAGAGTTCTTTTTGAACAAACAAAAGTTTTACCAATAACTCTCTTCTTGACTTGTAAAAGGGAAAATCTAGAATTTATTTTTACATTGCGTTAGTTTTATTAAATCATTACTTTTTAATATATTTATACATATTAGTAATTCTCAAATTTTTAAATCTTGCTTAAATAAAATGGTTTTGAAGTATCAAAACACATTCTTTTAGGCTTATTCTTTTAGGCCTCGGGGAAAAACACTTGGGTTTTTATTGACATGGTAGAGAAACATTATTACATTAAATAGATCTTAATTCCATTGTCATTTGTCTCTTGCAGAAAATCATTATTAACTTTATTTAGCTCTTCATTGAAAGTATACAAAAACTATTTGAATTTATTTTTTGTCGTGTGTGATAAAGGTGTAAAATATTTCAAAATACGTTCTAGAAAAAAAAAAACGTGGACTTATAGAATCTCATAATAAAAACGGAAAAGAACGATATTTTAACGCCTTTCGGGAAGCTAAAATGTATGCCAGGCCTGATATTCTAAACACGACCGTTAATAATCACTATATGAAGTTTAATTAATTTTTATATACATCACTGACAATTTACTAATATGTTCAAGGATATATGGAACAACAACCAGTCACTAAGAAGAAATTCAAGTATAAGTGAGGGTAATTTTACGTACTCAGGTATTTTTTTAATGAAATTATTTTTATTTTTACGTTTTTAGTTGTTCTTGAAATTACATGACAAAAAGTATCACTACTTTGGTGGTATAGCTACGTCTCCGAGTGTCTTCGATAATACCTACCAGTTCATGAGTGTTAACAGTGTGTAGTTAGGTTAGGTTTATCAATATTACTAGTATATTTCGCTATGGTTGTATTTGAAATTTGATAATATAGATTATGAAGGATGTGAATCTTTATTCACTGTACAATTTGATGTAATGTTGGAACAACTAATTGAAACCCTTTGTGTCATTTTAATGTTCATACTAATACATGTCTTTTTGTAACCTCCTGTGTCACGTTCATGTTGATAAGTTAGTATTGTAGTTAAGAAAAAAAAAGAATCTCCTTGTTTCAAAGCTTCATTTATTTATATGTGTTATACCTAATTTAACCTAGCTTATTTTTGAAACATGTACCTTAAATTTAGAAATCGGGTCGCCCATAGCTCAGTGGTTAAGACATTGGGACGTTGACTTTTTTCATTGAGTGGCGGTCCCACAAAATGAAGAACTTTGACCCCCAACCATGGTTAGGCAGTATAGGACTCCAATGGGAGTCTTGGCTGAAAAAAAAAATTAGAAATCGATTTCTTATATTTAGTTTAATTTTTACTCTTTTGGAAGTATTTAAGAGGGTCGATTTTTCATGGAATCCAAGTTGTCAACTATTCCTATTTGTTCCCATCCAATAACCAAGTCTTGAAGGACCAAGTCTTGATGGTTTGTGTTTAACCATGTTAAGTAAAAAACAAAAAGATGTGGAAAGTCGAAATTACACGTTTATTGCAAGTTTTTATCAGTTATCACTTTTCTAAGTAGATCTTGAGAGGTAAGAATAACTATAACAACATTTAAAAACAAAACAAAAAAACAATTGTTAATATAACGCGAATTTTACTTTTCCCCCCAAATTTTTTTGAGTTCAACAAGATTTTTATTACCGTGCTTCAACCAGTTAGATTCAAACTTTGTTTGTTAGTTATTCA
This sequence comes from Halyomorpha halys, assembly GCF_000696795.3. Lineage (NCBI taxonomy): Eukaryota > Metazoa > Arthropoda > Insecta > Hemiptera > Pentatomidae > Halyomorpha > Halyomorpha halys. The sequence continues at coordinate 704,479 of NW_027114321.1, read as the reverse complement.
ACATATTAACATTTCTATCGTCTGTAAATTAGAACAACCAAAAAAAGTAATAGTACCATTCATATCCCTCGTTCCACAAATAGGGTAAAGAGTAGAGAAAAATACCTAGTCACTTGATGTCGTTTTGAGAATGATTATGTAAGGTTTTTAGATTACTATTTCAGTGTGACATTATTTTTCTGGCTGTTAGTTTCTCCTCGATATAAGTCTATAATGAAAACCTCTTTTTTATTTTGTGTAATTTTATATTCCGTCATATATTAGCAGTTAATGAAAAAAGGAATTGTAGAGCACATTCTCACCATATTTACAGGTATAGAAATTAAATGCAAACAACATTAAATATAGAAAAAGAAAAGAAAAAACTTTTTTTTTAAATGAAATAATGTAAAAATACGCAGAGGAATCTTAAGAAACGGTTCCTCATTTGAGCCCAGCTGTCCCAAATAATTGTTTATTCTCTTTTGTTAGACTTTGGACCTTGGAATAGGTTTTGATCTTTCTGTGGGTTAGGATAAAACCATTGTGGTTGAGCGACATTTTTACCAGATCACCTCCTCTAAGTCACCCCCTTTTTTTCCTTCTCCATTTGTAAGAGAAGCAGGTTTAAATGTAAAAGTATAGGCACACAAAATATAGTTGGGCATTATAGAGCGTTTTAGTTGACTAAAATCCATTAATCACCTTCATTATCATATGACGTTATATGTCTGACATTATATGAGGGGATGAAAATGAAAGTGGCGTGAGTCAATATTTTTTTATTGTGAATTCGTAAATTTACATTAATGAAGTTTGAGCGTACTTTAAAAATACATATATTTAAAATATATATACATCATCTAAGTAAATTCACATAGCGTTCACTTTTTCTTCAAAAGAAAAATTGAGTATAGCCAATTTCATACTCACCGGCTTTTACATTCTCCCCCCACCCTCTCCGACATTTTAAGATGGAAAATTATTTTGGTGGAGCTAAGCTGGTTGAGGGGGGGGGGGGGAAGGAGGGAGCTGAGGGCTGGGCCGCACCGATAGCCCTTCCGCTCTTCCTATCAGGGTTAATCGAATCTGAAGCTCCTCGGCCAAATATCTTCAACGGGGTAGCGGCCGAAGGAACCATGAATGAACTTACTTCACGGAGCGGATTAGTCACCAGGCCAGCTATAGAGAGGCACACATTTGATTAACTTGTACCCAAATACTGGAATGCTTCTATTAAAAGAAATAATGATGATAATTTGATTATTAAAGATAGTATAAAAATAATCTCCATTAATTAAAAAATAGGATGAATTGATGTTAAACTGTATGTTTTAGTCAAAAATGTTGATAAAAATGAGACAGACATCAGATATTCTAAGACAAAAGTCTTCCATGGATGACTATAAAATTCATGTCTCGTGATTATTCGACCTGCTAATTTTTATAAAATCGTGGTATTTAATTTGAAATTAAAATATTATCGTGGTTATTAATGTTATTACTAGATTGTTAACATTGAACGATGGTTTGATAAATTCTTAGGTGTTGTTGATTACTAGTACTGGTATTTGGTGGGTGGAACAAGTCCGGCAAGTGGGCCTAGTGGTCCTTTTTGCCAACCCCTGGCGCCTACCTAGGTTGCCGTCGCGTACTAACCAAGGTGGGAATGTCAAGATTCATTCGGGACCGCCGTCACGTCCCTTGTTGTTGATTAAGGAATAGGCGTTATTTAAAGTATAGAACAGATGAGGATTGGCGAATAGATGGAAAGATTGTAGTATTTGCAATATAAGATAACATATATAAATCTATCCGGTAAGATCTAGCATTTAATGAAAGGATGAACTTAGAGTGAGGATATATGTAATTAGATTTTTGCGGTTTAAAGACTTGAGTGATAAAAACCCCAGGGAGAAATCATTGCCTTCAGAAAATAGGATAAAGCCACTTCATCTCAATATACCAACAGAAGATCTGACATCACCTGCGAGACCCGAAGATAAATCCAATGAAGCAGTTCATGAGTCCCTTCAGTCTCATCTCTCTTCCTGCAGATAGGAACTGTAGTCGAAGTGGGGGATAACGATGAATGAAATGATAAAATTGTTCAAGTACAGTAATAGAATGACAAATGTTCGGGGAAATATATTTTTCAATAAGAGATGTTTATTGAATATGATTCCGCATTATTGTACATTTCAATATTTTATAAAACTTTAGTGATATCGAAGAATCCCGAACAGTTTTATTTCTCTGTGGATATTCAAGTTGTTCAATCAATAATTTATATTTTCAGGTTTGAAATTAATCTGTTTCGATTTATTGTCGATTTTTGAATTAGTGTTTGAAAATCATGTTTGTAATATTTACTTTTTTTATTTATGGGTAAATATTATTCAGCACAGCAGAAGTTTGAGAGTAAAACACCTTTTCGAGTTTGGAAAGAGCCTAAACTTAAGACTAGAAGTTTCTTTCTAAACACAATAAGATTAAAACTTTCCCAGAGGGTAGCAACGGAAAGTGCCTTTATTGTAAAAATAAAAATAAATGTTATAAACGATATTAAATGTGTTTCTTGACATTCAATGTTAATCAAACAATGAATACAAAACATTCCTGTTCCAAAATAAAGAGAGTGAATGAAAATAAAAATAAATTAAGTCTTTGATATCAATATGAAAATTCACAGGGGGTTAAAAATATACAATTAATGGTACAAATATTAAAATAATACCAGTCATTACAATTGGAAGTTTATTAAAATTACATCTAAGCGTAGAATGAATAAGGATGCACATCCTTCATGATCTATGGTATGGAATTTCAAACAGAACTATAAAGAAATGGACCAAACATACTTTGTTTAAAACTAGCTTAACTGCACATTGTTTCCACTCCTGACCTAGAAGGTGTCATCAGAGATACTCAAAGGCGTTGCGACAGCACTAAAGTATCAATACTACTTTCCCTACGACACTTTAACAAAACTATCGAAACCAAATGCAGATTCTAGACAATATGCGTAAAAACCAAAACCAATAGAATATACATTGATTTATTTTAAACCTACTACGAAAATAATCTTATACTACTATTTCTTCTAAGATTTGGATTTATTGCATATTTACCTAAAAATATCAGTGGATGGTTAGTGACATAAAGAAATCGTACTAAAAAGTTTTTAAAAGATAAATAACAATAAACTTTAAAGATTTATTTTTCATTACCAGTACCGCATTATAGTAATGCGACGAGAGTGGGAAATTCTCACACGTGGGAATAGAGCGGGCTCAGGGATCCTGAGGTCGATTGTGTAAATATTGTACATAAGAGTATACATTTGACTTGAGATTCTTTTATTTTTATCATCATTTTATTTTAATTATTTATTTTTTTCATGCACATAGTTGATTATGTTCATTTTTTTATCCTTCTCTTTGTATACATTTTAAGAGAGATTTTATTTATTTTTATGTACTTTTATTTTCATTCTTATTTTATTTTAGTAAGAATGTGTTCATTCATCACTATTACCTATTGCCCATAATGGTGTGGCAGATTGTAATATCTATCAATAAATAAAGTTTGATTATAAAAAAATATATATTTATTTTAAATTAGATTTTTTTATAGAGCTGAAATAATACTGAAGTATCCCGTTCGATTAAACTAACTTAATGTTTAGTACAGTTTTACACTGTACACTGTTGTACTGTATTTTAAGGTTTTCTACAGAATTAAACCCAGATTAATGGCTTGACCTTAATTGCGCTAAGCATTAGACATTTTATACCGTAGCTTGTGGTCAACTCATTACACCTTATATTTCACTAGAGGAAATAAACACATATTCTGAGTGAAGTTACAAAGTCAAACATTTTAAGCTCTTGAAATAAACAGATCTTATCTAATTTAGTCATTACTTAGTCTTCTAATAACTTTACTTCTTTAAAACAATGAACGACATTAGCTGTACAATCGGTTTATCAAAATTTAATTTTGTAGTTAGATAGTCCGGGTTGCAGTCAATTAAGCTATCGAAATTGCTTTCTTTTACTATTTTGACATCTTTATTGACCACCACCCAGACTATCTTCCTATAATCTATTTCATACGGTCTTCATCTTCTTCCTAAATTTAATGCTATTTTTATTTTTAATCTCGAAAATAGAGTTTGCTTCAGCTAAATGAGGATTACTTTTAGATAGAAATAATACCAACAAAAAGTATAAACAATTATGAAAGCACTACTCAACTATCATAGGTTTTTTCAATAATTATGAAAAATAAAAAAAAAAATAAAGTCTGACAAGTTCTTTAAGCCACTCAATTGTGATAAAAAACGTTTCGAGTTTTTGTCGATTCACGCTATCAATACGACTATAAAATTATCCTATACAGCGGCATACAGTGTTGAAAAGTGTAACAAAAAAACTTTCTAAAATGAAATATGTCTAATCATGTTGATGAGTGTGGTTTTTTACACTTATAACCAATAAGTTTATTACACAAATACAAATAAACGAATTCATCGTTATTACTTTTTCAATCAATCATTATTTGTGACTGGTAGATATAATTTAACAGACGTTATTTCGGCGTTAGGAAAAATTGAGTTTACAGGTTGTTATTTTGTTCAGAACTATCCAACAAAAAATATTTCCGTCGATTAAATACCAAAAAAAGTTAGTTTACAAATTTTAGTTTTTCAAAAGTAGGTTTATTTTTGTTTAAATATTTTTTAATAAATTTCTTCGACCACTTAAAGTTTAATATTGAAAAAAAAACGTTTTGCACGTTTTTGATAGACTAAAACAAAAGAGCTTTTTTTTTTATCTTTGTGATTTATATTCCCATAAAATCTTTGTGATTTATTGGAGACACTTTTGTCTAAATTTCATTGATAAATTGGAACAATATTATTTTGGTGACATAACAAAATGAATGTGAGAACAATAATCAAATGAAGTACTATAAATCAGAATAACATTTTATTTATAATACAACATATTTTAATGATGGAAAAATTAAAATTTATTTTATTACACGTGAAAATATTATATTAAAAAAAAGAAATGGATTCCATTGAATTCAGCACTCTCAATTACAAACTCCATTACGAATTACAGAAAATTAAAAAAATGTTGAGGCTTTTGTGCAAAGGCGGCACTTTTCCCACCATTGTGCCGCGCCGCTTTGAATTCGGTATGTGCGGGTTAACTTTCATTTCGAGAGGGACCCACGGATAAACTTTGATTTAATAAAATTGCTTTTCAGTGGTGTACGAATATCTACTCTTCGTTACCAAACCATAGCACTTGTGATAGCATATCTTACGTTAACATTAGCACCTTCATCAATTTTTTTGATTGTTTAACAACGCAGACTATGTATGTATGCTACTTAATCTCCGGTTAAAGTAGAATTGACTAATGAGTTTTTAAGTTTTGTATTTAGTTGGTGATGATGTATCATATGTGATTAGTGAATTAAAAAAACGCCTACTGTCCTAAGATAGTGTCTTAACAAACTTTTTTTATTTTGGATTGTCTGTGACATAAGCTATTGTAGGATGCACTAGGCTTTGAGATATTTTGTTAGCATATCGATAGTATTGACAATCTTCATTGTCGAATAGCCTATCTAGAATATTATACTAAGATGAAATTAACCGAATTAATTTTCCCCAAAAATCTAATCTTTTATTAACCAAGAAAATTAGACAAAGAAAAAATAGTAATGCGATGCTTTAATTAAAGAAAGGTGGCTGTTAAACTTGAAAACCTATAAAAGATTTGCCTTTATTAAGCTCCTTAATCAAATTCTTTAATCCAACAGTGATTCCAGGAATTTCATATTGAAATTGGAAATCGTTAATTAGACAATAATTGAATTCGTAGAGAAAGGTTTCATTTCAAGTTCCAAAAATAAAATGTTGCACGAATTTCCATTCAATTTTCTAGCTTTCATTAATATTAAAATTTCTATATTGATTCCGTATCACTCATAAGAACAAATGGACGTTTTTATTTATTTTTTTTTTTTGTATGCCGATTAATAATTGTACTAATTATCATCCTAGAATAAAAATTATTATAAAAAAATTAATGAACAATTAATTCTACATCAAATGAGCACCATAACATAATAATTCTGAAAAGTTATATTTAAAAGAATATCAAATTTAGCTTCGAATTTAGGATATAAAAAAAGTAATATGTGACAAGGGCAATTAGCCAGCAAATTTGAGATTTAAAAAAAACAATGACATCAATATTGAAGGTTGTATCCTTGAGAATGGTTTGAGGGCCGAAAAGTTGGAAAGTTATTAAAGAATAAAGGTTGAGAGTAAAAAGGATCAGAATTGTGGGAATTGATAATTATTAATCAACAAAATCTTGTTTAATATTTTAATTTCTGGAGATGATGTTCCGTTTTTTTTAAATCATATTTATTTATTTATAAAAGCGTAAACTAGAAGTTTATCATGAATGCGTACTTCACACTATCGTTCATCGTTCTGTAAAACTACAAAGTTACAAACATAAAAACATTTCAGAATTAAATAAAGAATCACAAGGTATGTGTACAAACAGGCAATAAGAAACGAATAAAGATTTATTCTCTATGACAGGACATTTATTCTTCGTTAGTGAAAAAGCTCCTGGAAAGCTCGTATCGTTATGTATCACACGTACTGAACATTTGTTATTTGATGCTCGGAAATTCTTTCAAATTATTGGAAGGGCTCAGAGAAATGCACCAAAATATCTCTTAAAAAAACAATGTGTGTGTGTGTGTGTGTGTGTGTGTGTGTGTGTGTGTGTGTGTGTGTGTGTGTGTGTGT